>NC_064856.1:100716861-100916861 GCF_024139225.1 Suncus etruscus
ATGAAAGTTCTGGAAAAGGTCTCAATTTATAAGATAATTAGTCATGCAACAATGCTGCTATTCTAATCAAATTTAAATATATGCAGTAAATAATATAATGTCTATATATTTGGAATGGACTAACTCTGAAATCTAATCTCTGATACTATAAAATTAAATTTAAACTGATTCAATTATTTGAATTCAAAAAGTAATCTCTAATACAATAAAAGAAAATATTTAACCCTTTGTAGTGAGGAAGGCCTTTATAAGTATAATAGAAGACACAAATTTAATTTTATATAAAAAGCAAAGCTTTTTGCATGTCAAAATAAATAATTTAGCAAAAATAAAATAATTATATTAAGAAATAAATATTTAAAACTCATGAAGAAAACTGTACTTGACCTGAGTTTATAGATAAAATGAGGTAACACATTTTTTTTTGGTTTTTGGTTTTTGGGTCACACCCGGTAGCGCTCAGGGGTTCCTCCTGGCTCTATGCTCAGAAATCACTCCTGGCAGGCTCTGGAGACCATATGGGATGCCGAGATTCGAACCAATGACCTTCTGCATGAAAGGCAAACGCCTTACTTTCATGCTATCTCTCCAGCCTCCAAGGTAACACTGTTTAGCAGTGGTCCTCAATCTATGGCCCGCGGGCCACATATTGTATTTGTATCTGTTTTGTTTCTTCATTGCAAAATAAGATATATGCAGTGTGCATAAGAATTCGTTCATAAGTTTTGTTTTTACTATAGTCAGACCCTCCAATGGTCTGAGGGACAGTGAACTGGCCCCTGTTTAAAAAGTTTGAGGACCCCTGTTTAGAGGATAATACAGATAAACAACTTACAGATTGGGGATGGAGCGTTAGTACAGTAGTGCATAAGGCATTTGCCTTGTATGTTGCCAACCCAGGTTTAATCTTCAGCATCCAAAATGGTCCCCTGAGCCTGCTAGGAGTGATTTATTTATTTATTCATTTATTCATTTATTTATTGGTTTTTTTAGTCACATCTGGTGGTGCTTAGGAGTTATTCCTGGCTCTGTGTTCAGAAATCATTTCTGGCTGGTTCTGGGGACCATATGGGATGCAGGGATTTGAACTGCCTTCTGTTCTGGGTCAGTCACGTGCAAGACAAATGCCCTACCACTGTGCTATCTCTCCTGTCCCTAGGAGTGATTGATTCTTCAGTGCAGAGTCAAGAGTAATCCTTGAGTATTGCCAAGTGTGATCCCCAAAACCAAAACAAGCAAACAAACTAAAACAACTTAAAGATTTTGGGGGGGGGTTGGTTTTTGGTTTTTGGGTCACACCCGGCCATCGCTCAGGGGTTACTCCTGACTCTATGCTCAGAAATCGCTCCTGGCAGGCTCAGGGGACCATATGGGATGCCGGGAAACCGATGACCTTCTGCATGAAAGGCAAAGGCCTTACCCTCCATGCTATCTCTCCGGCCCCTAAAGATTTTTTATTAGTGCAGTATTTTTTAAGACAGGGTAAATAATCAGCCTCTATCAAGAAGAAAAAGACAAAGGTAGATATACTGATTTTGACCTATCATGATGATAGAGTAACTGCCAGTTTTTACAAACCAACACCAGAGTCTAAGGATATAGGGAACGTGGTTGAGTTTTACTAAGATTAAGTTGCAAATTAAATCAACAATGGATAGCTGCTTTACATCAATTTACTGGCCAAAGAGAAAAATAAAAAAGATAATATGTTACTAGGTGTGATTGGGGGTGGTTTATAGGGGGTTAGGGCCACATCTGGCACTCAGGGGTTACTCCTTACACTGCACTCAGAAATCACTCCATTTCTCAGGGAAATAAGGGACAATATGGGATGCTGGGGACCAAACCCAGGTAAGGAGCCTGCAAATCAAACACCCTACCCACTGTGCTATTGCTCTGGTCCCAACTAGGTGTGTTATGAAGAAATAATTCCTTCATGTATTATTAACTCAAATGTTAACAAGTTCTTTACTTTAGAAGGAAACTTTCATTACCTTCAAAGAAAAACTTTTCAGTCTAGAATTTCAGTCTGGAGCCTGGAAAATGGTTTAAAGGGCTATAAAGTTCATTCTTTGTATGCAAGAGCCCCAAGTTCATTTCCCAATACTATGAGGTACACTAAGCTCCAAAGGAGAGACCTATATCACCCCCTGATTGTGCTCTCAAGGACCAAATTTTACTATTTCACTCTTTTCCTAAATTTTTCTGAAATCAACATTTGCTTCCTGCCATCTTCCTTTCTCTTTTTTTTTCTAACTTACTTTTTGCATTGAGGTTCTATGATTTATAGTACCATTACTGATATTTTCTATGCATATAATTCCAATTTCCTGCCATCTTTCTAACCATGGACGTGGCTTCTTCTTTCACTGAATACACACTTTTATTCATTTGCATTAGCAAATTAGCACTTACTATATAAATTATTTACATGTAGGAATTTTGCTATTATATAAAGCAGTTGAGAAACCTCTTTCTGTGACCTTTTAACATCTGTTTTAGATCCTCAGACATAGTCAGTAATCTATAAATATTTCATGAATTAAAATAATTAAAAATAGTAATATGCCTAGCTTTTTTAACTTGTGGTTATGTGTGTCTTTTGTATTATTGATCTTCAAATACCAATCTCTAGATGGCAGCATTTGAATAACTAAAGGTATGTTCTTTTAAGTACAGTTAACTAAAGACCATCCTAGAGAGGTTGCTTTATCCATATTCAACAAATCCAGTATCTCTAAGTATCTATGTGTGCTTAAAATTGCTTAATTCTAGGAACCAATGGAAAGTAGACTCTAAAGACCAAAGATTTATAATCTATGTAGTTTGTATCCCAACCCTGCCTTTTACCAGCAATGATCCTTTGAAAGTTAATTGAATTTTCAAACCTTTCTTCTAATACACATCTAAGATTTTTCAGTATATGTTTATTTACTTGTTGTTTGGCATGCTCACTGATGAGATAAGATAATACATAAAAATTAGCTAATAAACTTTACAAATGCCAATGACTATTAACAAGGATTATTTCGAATAAATTTAACAGTTATTGCATCATCCTCAGACATCTCTCTCTCTCTCTCTCTCACACACACACACACACACACACACACACACACACACACACACACACACCAACCAGAAGTCCCCTTAGATTTGTAACATTACAACTTTTCCAGAAAGCTCCTTTGTCCATCAGAAAATTAATTATAAATACTGCCTTATTGATCCTGTCTCAGCACCTAGAGTCACAGATATCAAGGAAATGGATACTGAATTACAAAATACAGATTTTACTATAAAACCATTCAAGGGAGCAAGCATCAGTTGAAAATTTAAGGTGTACAATGTCCTTGAAGTGGGGAAATCTAAAGACAAATTTCCTGTAAAAGTAAATTGCATTTTCCTTATTCATGTACATTGCTGCAACCAACATTTGAGGAATCTAATAAAATCTACAGATTTGGAGCCAATGTACTAAAATAATTAATTCCAATATTGAATAAAATCACCTATGTTTGAAAAACTAAAAACTTTAATGGATAGAGAAAATATCGATGGATTTAACGTGAAAAAATGACCCTGAATATGACAGGTGTCATATTAGCCATCAACTTTTCACAGAAATATAAATTGCTTTTTACAAAAATATAAGAAATAATCTGATCACTTCTAGACCTTTTAGCTAAGATCAAGTGTAGTATCTGTTCTTATCAGTTTAATATCTGACACATGCTCTATCTGAGAACAATATATTACATAAATTTTTGTAATAGGGTATTAGAATAGGAACTGGCTCCATCCACTCCAAGCATCAACCTGGTATTGCAGTGCTTCCAGAAATGGTGTACAAAAAAGTAAGGAAAAAAATAATTCGAGAATTTCTCTCCATCCATATGACTGAAATGGAATAGACAGAGAAAGGGTTATTTTGTGAACAGTCCTGAAGTAGGAAGGACTCATGATTATCCAGAAAAAAATGGGCATGCCCACTTCCCTTGCAACTGATATACATAAATCCTTAAAAACTACATCTCTATGTTAAATTTCTTCTCCTCTTAGGTATAAAATATCCTATCAAGGGTAGGGCCCTTTCATTGCCTGTGCCTGACCGGAGTTCAATCCTGAATATCCTATATGGTTTCCTGCACACTGCCAGGAGTAATTCCTGAGTATGGAGCCAGATGTGGCCTGATCACCTCCAGGTGTGGCCCAAAAGTAGTAAAAAAAAAATTTTAATCATTGAATTTCTTATAATAGAAACAGAACTACATTTTTTCAAATCTTTCTTAAACTATCCTAGCAGAAATCCTATGAGACCTTCCCATCTCCCTCTTCTGCACCCAAGTTGCAGTGAATTACATGATGTCATCATTCCTTCCTCAAAGCTGCATAGTACTGCATTGTGTACATACGCCTTTTTATTGCCCTTCCAGAGAAGGCTCAATGTCATTCATTGCTCTTAGTAACAGACACCCATTGTTTGACATATTATGTGGCCACATTTCTATTTACTTGTGGATTGCTGCCTTCTTGGAGTTGGAGTACCACATGGCAGTCAGATTTAGTCTTCAGCATCTCCTACTTACATTTTCTGGCTGCTTCCTATGATGTCTTCAAAACAGAAGAAAATTCCTTACAGTGGTTTCACCTAAAAACGAACATCATGCCTTTCACAAGAACCTTTTTTAGGTGTATTTATAACATACTCTTAGCAAGTTCAAGGACAATGCAAAGTGATTTCCATGTTTTCCAACATTGTCATTCTCACTCTAATAATCAATCTCTAAAACCAAAGAAGAGAACTAATCAGGGTAACAAATAGTGTTTATGAACCAAAAATTCTTGGCACCAAATAGCCTCTAATAAAAAGGAGTTTTGTTTTCTTTTTACAAGAAGCCTTTTGCCACGATTAATTTTTTCAATTGCCTCAAAAACCATGTTGAATTTCCTAAGTACCAAATTAGATGAAAGGTTATCAAATTGTCACAGAGATGAATTTGCCTTAAGAGGGAACATGGCCTGTTTGCTTGATGAACAAGCCTCTCGCTAATAATTACTTCGAAAAAACATCCAAAAAATGAGCAATCAATATTCTACAGCAATATCATTCAAAGATTATTTAAAGAAATAACTATGGCAATAGTCATCCAAAAGGCACAACATCAATTTTCAGGAAAAGTTAAGTATAGGAGAAGAACGTTCTTGCGCATGGGAAAAGCAGATAAGGGCATAATCATTTGGGATGGATGGGGTAGATGAGACAGCAAGCAAATTCCAATGAAAATACTTCACTCCTCAACCTCCAGGTAGTGAGCATTGGAAACTCACCCAGACTCTACAAGCATAAAACCCTTAGATTATCCATCACCCAGCAAAGGCAGATGCTTTTGCCAAGATCTGAAACTAGGAACAACTCCATAGATAGAGAAGAATGCAGCCTGACCTGTTTGGGCAGCAATTTTCTGCAAGTTTGTTCTGCCCCTAATTTCCTGCCTAGAGCTTCATGCCTAGTTAGTGGCATGGAATGGCAAAACAAGGGAAATTTTCTCTCTTACCTTCAACATATAATCTATATCCTCTCTCAATTCAGAGAACCATCATCAAAATTTGTCCTATCCCATGTGATGAGTATAAGAAAGATCCCCTAGATCACAAAGTGGCGGCCTCTAAATTAATCAAATCCTGTTCCTTTACTATCAGACTTTCCAGAAATATGAAAATGGTGTGTATGTCACATACATGATTGCTGAGCAGTGTGACATCACAAGATAGGAATGTATAGCATTTCCTAAACTTGTAGAACCTCAGGACTCCTTTTTATATATTAAAAAAAACTATTAGATCATTTTCTCCATTGTCTCAATTCTCATATGTATTTGTACATTTTTTCATGTTTAAGTATAAATTTAATAAGTCTTGGAATTTTCTAAAATCTATATTGAACAGGACAATCAACTCTTATAAAATTAATGTTGAATTCTTTAAACTTATGCAATGTAAGAAAGAAAATCTATTTTTTCCTTCCCTGATGATATTGCAGACAATAGACTTGGATTGCCTGAAAATAATATTCAAACTCATACTTGAGCTGAGCACCCCCCCATTGAACCATCTTCAAGGCCCTTTATTGCTGGGAATCCTTAGCAGAGTAATCATCAATGACATCATCACTTACAGACATCTTCAGGATGAAATTATTACCTTAACATGCTGGGCAAGTGCCTTCATCCATTGATCCACCTTCCAGACCCTAGGAAATACTTTAATTATTCAGATAAACATGCTCTTATCATGTGGTATTAGGAGCATCACTTACAATCCATTGTTTTAATTTATTTATTACTATTGATTCTTTTAATAGTACAGGAAATACATTCTAATAAATTAGAATTATAGTGCAGTTTTAAAGTACCTCATTAAAGAGCTGATTAAATGCTTTTATAAAAATAATTTGAGGTGCACATGTGCTCTCTGGGCACATGGGTCAGTCCTGCACACATTTTTCTTACTGACCCATCCATGTACATGATGCCTGCATGTACATGTCATCCTCATCTCCTCACTTGAAATGTGCACTTTCATACTTTCCTTCTTTCATGCTAGGATGTATATTGGAATGCCAGCTCTGCCTTTGGAGAAGACCATGCTCTCTTTTGAACACTTTGTTCTCTCTTTTTTTTTTTCTCCCCTTGCTCAGAATTTCCAAATAAAACCTGTTGTAACTGCAAAAAAATAATTAGAGTGAGTATACTATTAAATGCTATCTTCTATTCCAAACTAACTACCACACTTATGTATAATTAATGAACTATTCACTCATTGACTATTCACTCATGCATGCCCTAAGCATTTCTGATATGAAGCCTATTGTTTACCCTACTCTGGTTATTGTGGGTATTAATTCTTTAAAGAGAGCTAATGATTCTGACAGATCATTTCTCATATTCCATTTTAAAAGAATTCCTAGTTCTTGAAAACATTTATCACCTGCAATTATTTGCAAACTCTAATGAGCCAACATGCTCCCTCGTCTGAAGAAAATGAACCTTAGCCCAAGCTATTGTTTAGCAGCAGAACATTTGCATTGCATTTGGACTACTCTGGGTTCTATTTCTGGCATCTTACACACACACACACACACACACACACACACACACACACACACAGACTAAATAATATAAGCACTAAAATCCCAGTAACTGCTTTTACCCAAGAGTGAAAGAAAAATCTAGCTAGCCCCAAGAATGAATGCCTGTCCCTCGACATCACCTCTTTGTAACCCTGTAAGCCTGAATGAAGCCCAGATACTCCCATCTCTATAGATTTTTTTAGACCTCCTATAATAAAAGACCACAAATTATGCTGTTTAAAAGTACTCATTGTTTCACTATTGTGGAAGATTCTAAACCAGAATAGAACACTGCTTCTTACTGAGCTGAGGAGACAATTAATTCAATGTAGACTTATCTCCCTAACTGGCTGATTTTTAGGTTCCTGTGGGATTTTATCTATGTGTGGATCTATTAACCATCGATTAGGATCACCATAGCAATCCTATTTTTGTTTGATTTATTTATCACTATAAAGTCCTTTTATCCAGCTGGGATCATATTCTGAGGTCCTGGGGGCAGGGGGGGGGTGGTGAGGATATCAGCATAAGAATTTTTGGCAAAACAATTCAATCCAGAGCAGCCTCTATAGCACAGGATTTTCAACTGTTCTGAATGCAAATGCATTAGAACCTAAAAGGAAAGTTTAATTTTAAAAAAAATATGATAAATTACAAAGAGGGTTCATGGAACAAGATGCTTACTTGCAAATATAAAGTCATAAATTGAATCCCCATTGTCACACACATGCACAGACAGCTATGCTATCTAGGAACCCCAGCAGCACAATTAATTTCAAGTCAGACCACACTCAGGTATACAACCACTGAAATAAAAACGAAAAAGTGGCACAACCCACCCACCCCTGGCAAGAGCACTGTAACGAAAAGAATGTATGAGCACAACTACTAGGAGTACAACCTCCAGTGAGCACATCCTCACAGCAACTCTTGGTGAGCACTGTAAGCAAGATGCACATAAGAACCATGACTAAAAGAGAGCAAGATCTGGCAAGCATCCAACCTATGATTAAGTGTGTTAGTGCAACCACCAAACATGTTGGCCAAACCAGTCATAAAAACACCATCAAAACATGTGAAAAGAAAGCAGGTGATAATACTAGATCAGTCTTTTATTTTTCCATTTTCTTCTTGGCTCACTGAGTGTCTGGTAGCAATTTAGTCCTATCATGTCATTCCCAAGTTAATAGAATTGAATTATTATTCTCTTGACCAAGATGCTGCTCACCCTCTTAAAAAAGAAATTCTCTCTGGTTAATATAAATGGACCAACAGGGGAGAGAACTTTGAACCTCAATAAATTTCCAGAGTTCTGACGTAAAGTATAAAGATTATAAGGCAAGAGATTATTGATACAAAAAAATCATTTGAATTCAACTTTAATCCAGTCCTCAAACCTGAAATGATGCCCATCCTGACATCTGAATTCCATCATGATAGCCAATGATGATGATAATTAGAAACCATTTACTGAATACTTAATATTTTCCTGTAATATTTACTTAACTTTGCCTGGAATATATTTATTTAAATAAATTAAATGTCCTATCTGCCACTATATGAAGTTCATACATTTTTAATAATTTTATTATGATCAATGTGAATTACAAGTCTTTCACAGTAATATTTAAAGCACATAGTGACATTGAATCAGCATTATTTCCACCACCAGTGTTGTCCTCCCTTCAACCCTATTCCCAGCATCCCCCAACTTGGCCCCCCAGACTGTTAGTATAACTGGTCCCCTCTCTACTTTTTTTGGGGGGTGGGGGGGTTTGGGTCACACCCAGCAGTGCTCAGGGGCTATTCCTGGCTCTATGCTCAGAAATTGCTCCCAGCAGGCTCGGGGGGCCATATGGGATGCCGGGATTTGAAGCACCATCCTTCAGCATGCAAGACAAACGCCTTAACCTCCATGTGATCTCTCCGGCCCACCCTCCCTCTGTATTTTTAGTTAGATTTTATCTATAAGAGCTTATCACAGCACAAGGCACGTAATGTATGTTTACAACCACATCTGACATCTATGCTTATGTTTTAGGTAAGAAAATTAAACTCCAGGGCACCTAGGACTACACTGGTAGTTAGTAAGAAGTAGTCTATCTTTAAATGTCAGTATGTTAGACACCAGTGTTTGAGCTCTTATCTACTAAACTGCAGCAGCCCTTTATTTCCTCAATGTCACAGACATCTAAGTAGATATAAAGCTTCAGATCTCCCATTACATCTTCTGTGCTTTCTGATTCACAAAATTTTTTTGTGACTGTCCCTATTTTATCGCCAGAGTTCCTATTTTATCTTAATTTCTTTTTTTTTTTTAATTAAATCGGGACTTCAAAAAAGGGCATCTGAGCCTCTTCCCTTTCCACTTATCCCCCTTCATCCAGACATTCCAAGAACTCTTTACAAGTCATCAGGAATCATCCTGGCTCTCTTTCTTGAACTCAGGTGGCCTATGGCATCTTTTTCCAAGAACTAAGTGTATGGTGGGAGATCATTTCCCAGATGAGGAAAAACCCAAGTAATTTATTTACATCTCTTGTACATTTTCCATTATCTAAAGTACTTTCAGTTAGAAACTCCAGCTTTGTCTTGTTTCACATACTACTCTACCTGACTTCATAAATTCAGAATCCACAAGTTCTTGATGTCTCCATAGTCGATCTTTTGGGAGCCCCAACAGGAGATATGGTAAAGAGATATGGCTCAACTGGACGATACATCAGTCACAAAAGGGAAAGTAATTCAGCTTTGTCCCCTACTACTCTCATGATCAGTAAAAGAAACACTGGCTCAACTCAGCAAATCTGGTAGAGTTTGCAAAGATAATATTCTTTATTTTGATTTCAACTGATAAACATGCCAGACAAGACTTCAAGATCTTTTTGTGTTTGTTTGTTTGTTTGTTTGTTTTGGGATCACACCCGGCATCGCTCAGTGGTTACTCCTGGCTCTACGCTCAGAAATCGCTCATGGCAGGCTCGGGGGACCATATGGGATGCCTGGAATCTAATCACGGTCCTTCTGCATGCAAGACAAATGCCCTACCTCCATGCTATCTCTCTGGCCCAAGATTTCAAGATCTTGGAACTAGAGTAATAGTACAGTAAGGTATCACACTTGCCTTGCACACAGTTCACCTGGGTTTGATTCCTGAACCCCCATATGTCCCTATATGAGTCTTCCAGTAGTGATCCCTGAGCATAGGGAATAAGCCTTAAACACCACTGAGTGTGCCTCCCAAAAAGACATAAAACTTCAAGATCTCCCAATAAACTGAAGTTACCTGATTGAAAAAGAATTCTCTATTTGGCTATTTTTCCAAATCAGCCACTCTCCTTCATTCAAATCTCATTAGAATTACCATTTCCTTTCCTCAATTTCTAGGCCAGAGAGGAAGAGAGGCCAAAATAGAAGAGACACTACATACACCAGACATCTTAATCTGACCTTTATATCAACTCAGTGGATAATTCACTCTATCACTAGACCATTTTACAAAGGAAAGTAATGTTCAAGGTGATCTAATCATTTCCCAATTCTCCTTCAGCAAAAAATGTAAAATGGGCTTTAGGACTTTGGTTTGGTTTGGTTTTTGGTGGATAGGGGGAATGTTCTGTTTTCTTTCTACTGCAATTCATTGCATCACAGAATCTCAGACATTTCCCTTTCAATTCTAGTGTCTGTGATTACATAAATCTTGCATTACATAAATCTTATTCAATGATCCCAACTCAATTTTTATCTTATTTGACATTTTCTAATCAATTTACAGAAGTTTATTTCTAAGAATATGTTTTACGAATGTATGTTTGGTTCTGGGCTTAGTGGAAACACAATTATGAGTGAGACAGACAAGTTAACTACCCATGCAGAATCTTGTTGAAGATGCCAAAAGCATCGGTCCAAAATAAAGATATTCGTTCTTATTCAAAGATAGGGAATAAATTTCCTTTCTTAAGTAAAGTGAGAAGCATATTTTAATTCTTGAAAGTGTTCATTAAAATTCCTGGGTATATCAAGCAGCTAACGAGGACACCTCGCCTTCTGTTTGCAACAGTTGAGTAAGTGTGTGATGATTAGCTCATTAGAAGAATTTTTGGTCTTATCTTTTTTAACATGTAAAATTCTCAGACTGAGCCAGACAGGGAAGTCTCTGTTTTAATAGCAACTTATTAATAACAGTGAGAGCCAGAGTCAGTCTGACTAATGCACTAAACCCATGGTCTACACGGGGGAATAGGCCCCAGGCTCTTGTTGTCTGGATTCCTTGCCAACAGCCCTGTATCTCTAAATCTCATGATGTCTGCATGTTTTTATTTGTTTCATTATGACAATGACTTAGATAATACCTCCTAGAGAGCCCTTATAATCTTCTGAAGCTCAGAGAGCTACCATTTAAGAGCAATTAGAAAGTTTCTGATATCATGGCTGAAAAATAAAACTTGTTTTGGAAAGAGTCCTTTGTTGAAGAGAACTCATTACTTAGCCCATTTCATTTTGCCTGTGTTAGGTGTGCATTTATTCTATATTTCTGAGACACTGAAGTGTCAGACTGAATTTTTTTATGTACATTTTATTTAAAAACCTTGATTACATACGTGATTGTATTTGGGTTTCAGTCAGTAAAGAACACCACCCATCACAAGTGCAACATTCCCATCACCGATGTCCCAAATCTCCCTCCTCCCCACCCGACCCCCGCCTGTACTCTAGACAGGCTTTCCATTTCCCTCATACATTCTCATTATTAGGACAGTTCAAACTGTAGTTATTTTTCTAACTAAACTCATCATTCTTTGTGGTGAGCTTCCTGAGGTGAGCTGTAAATTCAGCTCTTTTCTCTTTTGTGTCTGAAAATTATTATTGCAAGAATGTCTTTCATTTTTCTTAAAACCCATAGATGAGTGAGACCATTCTGCCTTTTTCTCTCTCTCTGACTTATTTCACTCAGCATAATAGATTCCATGTACATCCATGTATAGAAAAATTTCATGACTTCATCTCTCCTGACAGCTGCATAATATTCCATTGTGTATATGTACCACAGTTTCTTTAGCCATTCATCTGTTGAAGGGCATTTTGGTTGTTTCCAGAGTCTTGTTATGGTAAATAGTGCTGCAATGAATATAGGTGTAAGGAAGGGGTTTTTGTATTGTATTTTTGTGTTCCTAGGGTATATTCCTAGGACTGGTATAGCTGGATTGTATGGGAGCTCGATTTCCAGTTTTTGGAGGAATCTCCATATTGCTTTCCATAAAGATTGAACTAGAAGGCATTCCCACCAGCAGTGGATAAGAGTTCCTTTCTCTCCACATCCCTGCCAACACTGTTTATTCTCATTCTTTGTGATGTGTGCCATTCTCTGTGGTGTGAGGTGGTACCTCATAGTAGTTTTGATTTGCATCTCCCTGATGATTAGTGATGTGGAGCATTTTTTCATGTGTCTTTTGGCCATTTGTATTTCTTCTTTGTCAAAGTGTCTGTCCATTTCTTCTCCCCATTTTTTGATGGGATTAGATTTTTTTTTTGTAAATTTTTGTCAGTGCCTTGTGTATTTTGGAGATTAACCCCTTATCTGATGGGTATTGGGTGAATAGTTTCTCCCACGCAGTGGGTGGCTCTTGTATACTGGGCTCTATTTTCTTTGAGGTGCAGAAGCTTCTCAGCTTAATATATTCCCATCTGTTAATCTCTGTTTTCACTTGCTTGAAGAGTGCAGTTTCCTCCTTGAATATGCCTGTAGTCTCAATGTCCTGGAGTGTTTTGCCTATGTGTTATTCTATATATCTTATGGTTTTGGGTCTGATATCGAAGTCTTTAATCCATTTGGATTTTACCTTAGTACATGATGTTAGCTGGGGGTCTAAGTTCAATTTTTTGCAAGTGGCTAGCCAGTTGTGCCAACACCACTTGTTAAAGAGGCTTTCTTTGCTTCATTTAGGATTTCTTGCTCCTTTATCAAAAATTAGGTGATTGTATGTCTGGGGAACATTCTCTGAGTATTCAAGCCTATTGCACTGATCTAAGGTCCTGTCCTTATTCCAATACCATGCTGTTTTGATAACAGACTAAATTTTTTGTGGCAGGTTCACTAGTTACCTGTCACTCACCACTCTATCCTTTTTCTTTTGGTTCTTTCCTTACTTTTTTCCTCAGTTGAACTAGAGATTTTATCTCCAACTTTATATCTCTATTATTTGATATCTTTTGTAGACACATGCAATCAAATGTTTAATTCTGGCCAGTGCTGTGTGAGTAGCATGTTCAGAAAAGAATGTGATTTCCACTGACTAGAATGAAGAGGTAACAGAAGGAACTGTAGAAGTCAACACATCACTGGGTGAAAGACATCCATGTTGGGACTGGCTAAATAACAAGAGGACTCAGGCCATCTAAAATTGCCATTTCAGCCCAGGCCTGACTAATCTTGCCCAATCAGAGTCTCTTTATCAATGCTCCACTAAAGAATGAGACTGTTCCTACATGCACTAGATTGGTGGTTGGATTGAATTTTATTCAGCTGTAAGACTAAAGATATCAGTCCCTTCTTGGTTATTGCCATATGGGCTTTCCCAACATACTCATATGCTTCATCAAAGTCAATCAGATAAACTCATTTGAAAAAGGAAATGCAGTGTAATCATAAAAATCACTGTAGTCTCTTCGACTACATTCCCTTTAATGACTTCTAGGGTGAAGAAATCTCTAGGGAAAATATGGAGCCAAATAGTCATCAGCAAAAGCTTTCAGGGAAGTAAGGAAAAAGAAGGGCCACATGAATCAATGAGCCAAGTTGACAATTGGAAATGACACTATGCCTGTCTATCCCAGAGGTTGGAGCAGGTAGCAAGAATAAACCGACACTGACATTTAACAAAGATGGGTGGTATAAGGGAAGAAGCAAAAATTATGCTTCCCTTGGTTATGTAAAGAGTAAGAAAATTATTACTAGGTATGAGATTTCTTCATCTCTGTCTGACCCAGTGCAGGAAAAGCAACTGGAGTTTAGGACTCTATTGTTCTCTCCACCCCAACAGTTGTTTAAATTGCAGGATTGAAGAGGAAGCAGGAACCTCCTTTTCTTTATGGGGGAATCACAGCTTGAATAAGAAGGAATCCCTGAAGATCCAGCTGACTCAGCTCACAGGCAGAACAGAAGGCAGACAGTCCTGGTGTTCCTTCAGCAGTGACCATATGACTGCACGGCGATTAGCAAGAATGACACCCTCTTACCCAGACTGTGGGGGGGAGGTTTGTGGGCCAGACTGTCACCAGGGAGTTTCCTCCCCTAAACCTTGACTTGTGATTTGTTTGAGGTCTTTGAGTATACCCTACGAAATCTCTTTCTACTGAGGTGTAAGTGTTATGAAAAGTAATAGCAACCAACCCATGGGTTTGGGTTCTGGGGAAAGAGATTTCTCTGCTGGATATAAGCATGCATCAGAGTAGCCTGATGGGAGTAGCACAGAGGGAGCTGAATCTGAGGCTAAAGCTGGAGGTCTCAGGCAGAATTTTGGGAGTGCTGTCAACCTGAGCTATTTATCCCAAATATAATTAGAGTCTTCCAGAGAATGTACCCAGACTAACTCTAGTGGGGAGCATTAGTTAAGGCAAATAAGGAGGGAGTCAGAGCTTAACTGTCTTAAGGGGCCAGTGTATGCCCCACAGCCCTAAATCTCTTCTTGGCCCAGTGGCTAGAGGGGAAGAGGCATTCAGGGTATGCCTTGCAGGGAATACAAAGTTTGGGCACGTGCCTCTTACCCACCCCTGGAGAGGCCACCAAGGTCCCCTCCCCTTACCTAAACTATTGCAATAAGACTGCATAGGCCAATATAGTTGCATGGGGAAATAATCCCCATCAAGGCTAATTGGGCCGTGACTTTGTGTGTATCAAGGAACTGACACCCTGTATGTCTGCCACTGTTTTTTGCACACCCAGATTGTTTTTACATCATCAGTAATTCTCCCAACCCAGATGTCATACCTGGTGGGAGAGGGTGGGTGAGAACAAGATAGTCTCCCATCAAGTGGATGCTGATCAGGAAGTTAGCTGAAGTTGCTTTCCAGAGCAGGTGGGGACTAAACCTAGGTCTGGCTCTTGTTGCTAACAAGTGAGAAGATTCAGCCATGAGACATTGCAGCAGGTGAAGGCTATTTTGCAGGAGTGAAGAAGGCAACAGAAAGATTCTGCCACCTTGTATAAACAGTGGTTCGGTATCACCCTGGAAAACCTCCCTGGTTAAGATGCTTGCGCTAAGGTCCCAGTCTGTGACCATAAGTAGGGACAAGGATGAGGAACCTCAAGGAGAGTCAAAGATTTGACTTGGATCCATAAGAAGAGGAGGGAATATTGGGACCTGAATTCTGAATAAGGAGGGACGCCATCTTGTAAAAGCCACATGGCAGGCTTCTTCTTTAGGTTCTGAGCAGGGAGAAACACCATTTTGTAAGGACCACATGTTGTGAGCCTATTTCCATAGACCCCCGCCTCAGTCTACCTGGCTGTACCAGATCAGGGAAGGACAAGGGAGTAGTAGGAAGATACCCCTAGCCAAGAGCCAATTATTTTAAGGATAATCAGAAAGTTGTAACCTCCCTATATCCCTTCTCTATATAATCCTCATCATAACCTTGGGTGGGGCTCATCTCCTTCAGGGGATGGCTCCTGGCTGGCCAGACTGGGGAATCTTGTTGGCAGGCAGATTAAAGTGTTAAAAAACTTTTAAAGAATCACTGTAGTCTGTTGTTAAATAATTTAAATAGCTGCATTTTGTAGACTGAGAGCAAGTCACAGTTTCTACGCAAACAAAAATCTGAATTCCAAGATGCAGAGGCATGGGGGTCACCTTAACATCCATCTGCCATCTGGGTCAAAATTGACAATTGTCCATTTGGCAACCCTCCACCATGCCAAAGGCCTCTTTAACCAGGCCTAGGATGGGGTGCAGGACATGGATCACCCCAGCACCCCTCTACCTCCTTCCTCCGGTACTCCAGGGCTTTTTCTGGCCACATGGCTGGGAAGCCAGTGATGTGGATCCCTTGGAGAATTTATTGGTTTTCCTAGGCTTTCCCCATTTCCCTCTCGGCTCCAATGGGAGGGTCTGGGGGGTGGGAGCTCTGACCTTCTGGACTTCTAGCTCGGGAAGGATCTCCTTCCTTCCTGGGAGCCAGAAGGTTCTTCTAGCATGGTGTTTGGCAGCTCTCCGCCATGCCAAAGACCTCTTTAACCAGGCCTAGGAAGGGGTGAGGGACATGGGTCGCCCCAGCAACCCTTTACCTCCTTCCTCCAGTACTCCAGGACTTTTCCTGGCCACGTGGCTGGGCAAGCCAGCAAGGTGGAAATAGCAGCACAATAGGTTCTGGCATTAGGACTTACCAGGGAAGTTTCCTTGTATATCTCAAATGTATTCCCTTAACATCTATAACTCCTTTTGAACATCCTCATATAGTGACAATTTTCCCACTGGATTTGTTATTTGATTGTTTGATTTTCCCCCTTTGAGATCTGTTTTATAAGCAATACTGGTATCTCTGTATAGATTTCATGTTTGAACCAAGTTATGGGGAATGTTGGACTTTATTCGTAGGCACCCAGATGCACCAACAATATACTGTGGCATTGCTTCTCTTTTGCATAGGCACATTAAAATGGGAAAATAATACATATGCAAACAAGTTCTTATCTAATAGAGATGGGAACACAAATTTGGTAATGTAATTAGGCCTTTTACCCTGAACATTGGCATAATGATTTGGCTTAGGCCTCAGAAGAACAATGGATAACATCTATGGAAACAACCACAATTGTCTATAACATTACCAAGATCCAAGCCTCTACCAGGGAATACCTACCACTGCTTTGGCATTGACTTACTCCAAAGAGTGCTCCCAACACCCAGACGACTCAGCAACAGTCTGCATGCAGGGCAGATGGCTCCGCATTTAATGGTATGCTGAAACTAGAGGATGCTCCACATCAGCCTGACATCGATGAAAGAAATGCACAGAATCCAGAGTCTTTAAATATAAGAATCTGATACCAACAATAGCTAAAGTGTGAAAAAGTTTCACCGGGACCTTGAGAATGACTCGAGTTGGAAGGACTGGTATGCCTGGAACCCAGAGTCAATCTTATGCCAATAAACTTCTGGGGTGAGGCCTTTTTGTAATCAGGTCAAGGATTTCTTTCCATTTTCCCATTTTTCTGGACCTATGCAAACAATGGCGATTGCCACTATCACACTTTTACTATATTTTTTTACTCTTATCCTTTAAGGAAAAAAAATACAACTTACTGAACTTAAAAACAAATAACTGTAGTAGAATGCCTGTCTCGATTACAGGCAGGGGATGGGAAGGGGGGAAGGAGTAATGTTACACTGGTGAAGGGGGGGTGTTCTGGTTATGACTGTAACCCAACTATGATCATGTTAAAAAATATATTTTAAAAAATTGACAATTGGTAAATAAAATGTTTTTATGTCCTCCAATTAGGACCTGTTACTGTGATTATCATTGTTTCCTTTTCCAAATAGGACATGTATCGCCATGAATTCAATATTGTATAATGAAGTATAGACTTAGTCTTCTCTGAACAGCTTCAAATTGCCAGATAGCAAAGATCTATATTTGACCTTGCTGTCAAAGACAGTATCTGTCCTCAATGCCCTGGAATACTAACAGTTGCAATGAAGAAGTCATCAAGCATAAAGTTGTCTTTTGGCATCTCACTCAGGCAAAGCAAAGTGTTCTTTGAGAGAAAAATTAAAGACACACAGAGATGGGTGCTCAGAGGTAGAAAATAAAGGGTAGTGCTCAGCTTCCAAAACAGAGCTTGTGCCTGTAACTTGCCAGCATTGAAGCATAAGAACCAAGTAGCAAGTGACATTTCTGAGGGTTTTTGCCACATACTATTCACTGATTGATTATCACACTGATCTCTTTCAGGTGTACTTATATGGCAGTAAAGTAGCATTACAGATATAAAATAACGGGCCGTCCTTTCCTCTACCTCCCTTCACTGTGGACCTTTGCTTGCTACCAGACACTTGAGAAGTCTCTGCTCAAGAACATTTCCTGATATGGGACAACTGGGAGCTGTTTTTCAAACTCCACAAAGCCAAATCACAGATTAAAAGTGGTGCTCCGGATTTTACAACCCTCCCTGACTATTTTTACAGACTTAAAAGGGACATGCATATCTCCTTTGAATATCTTAAATGCATTCCCTTAACAGGTACAAACCTTATTAAATATCCTCATACAGTGACAATTTTCCCCATTGTTATTTTGTTTTCTGTTCATTAAGGAATTCTGGTAGAAAAGTCTCTCTGCTTAAAGTTCATGTTAGAACCAAGTTACAGGGATTGTTGGATTTGTTCCCTCAGCCCCCATATGCACCAATAATAACTTGAGGCATTGTTCCTCTTTTGCTAGGCACATTAAAATGGGAAAATATAGCATATGCAAACAAGTTCTTATTTAATAGAGATAGAAACACAGTTTTGTAATGCAGTGGGGCCTTATACCCTGAACATTGTCATAATGACTTGGCTTAGGCCTCAGAAGAATGGGCTCTGTCCATTCACCCCTGAACCACGGATACCATCTATAGAAACAACCACAATTGTCTATAACATCACAGGAAGCAAACCTCTATCAGGGAATACCCTACCACTGGTCTGGCATCAATTTACTCCAAAGAGGGTTTTTTTTAACACCTAGATGACTTAGAAACAGCAACAACCTGCTTTCAGGGCAGGACTCTTTGCATTGTCCTCTAATTGTGAGGTGAAACTAGAGGATGCTCCACATTCAACCTGACTTCAATGTAGGATATGCACAGAATCTCTACAGAAGCCTGTCTCCAACAACAGCGATTGTGCGGAAAAATTTTACTGGGACCACAGAGAATGACTCAGGGGTAGCACAACCTGGGATACATAGAGCCCAGAGTTGGTCTTATGCCAGAATATTTTAGGAGTAAGGTCTCTTTGTATTTAGGCCAAGGCTTTTCCTTTCTATTTTTCCCATATTTTCTGGGCCTATGCAAGCAACAATAATTGCCACTCTCATGCTGTCTTTACTGTATTGCTTTAACTCTTGTCTTTAATAAAAAAAATAAGAAGAGCTTAAAAACTAAATAACTGAGGTCGGAGAGATAGCCTCTCATGCAGAAGGTCATCGATTCAAATCCCAGCATCCCATTTGGTCCCTCGTGCCTGCCAGGAGCAATTTCTGAGCATGGAGCCAGGAATAACCCCTGAGCACTGCCAGGTGTGACCCAAAAACCACAAAAAAATAAAAATAAAAATAAATAAATAACTGGGATCAGAGGCAGGCAAGGGAGAGGGTAGAAAAGAAACTAGGAATGTTGGTGGTGGGAAATATTTATGGGTAAAAGGTAGTGACATTATAAGACTGAAACTCAATTATGAACATTATAATCATGATATTTAAACAAAATGAATAAAACAATCCAATCAAAACTAAAAAAATAAATAATAATTGGAGCCAGAGAGATAGTACAGTGGGTAAGGCACTTTTCTTGCACCTTGCATGCGGCCAACTTGCATTCCATCTCTGGCATCCCATATGATCCCCTGTGCAACCTGCCAGGTCTGATTTCTGGTTAGGGAGTCAGATAGTCAACCCTAGGCAATGCCTGGGATAGCCCAAAATTAAAACAAAAAGAAAGTATAGAACAGTAATATGAAAAATGTATCATGCACTTTATAAAATCAAAGATATTCTTTATGAACTTATTCTATGTATGTTGTACTCTTTTGAAAAAGTCCTTAATAGTTTATATACTTAAAAATAAGCATTTTCCTCTTTTCTCCACTTTTAAAAGAACTGTTCACCTCATTGTTGGGAAATAAACTCATTTTATTTTACCCATTTAAGTCTATAGGACTTGAGTATCTTAAGTTTATCCATGGAAGTTGAGAAAGAGAAAATTATGTGCATATGGAGAGGCATACAGTATGAAACCTATCAACCAGCTATTCCAGAAAATTAATATAATCCTTAGAAAGAGGGCCAAAAAATAGAAAGCACAGACATAAAGGGGGTTCTAAAATATTTTAAAGAAATTTTCACGGTTTATCAATAACTGCATCCAAAGCATATTTTGCATGTGCTCATAAAAATGATATGGCAATGTTTCACTTTTCAAATCCCCCCAAAATATTTAATTTTTGTTTGAGAAGAAAAAAAGTAATTTGAAAAAAATTTTTTTCTTGGGTCTCTTGATATATTTCAGTTTAAAGTAACCAGATTCCCACTTAGAAACATCCTAGGACAGTCAATCTTTTGCCCCAATACCACAATTTTTAATTTCTTCAGAGTGCCCAGAAACTGATTTCAGAAGGTAAGTACTAACAAAGTGGAGTACTTTTTTTTTCTTCCACATCAAATAGTAAAGAGAAGGATGTTTTAAATTAAAGATATTTTATTTAAAGCACTGTGTTTTACATAATTTTTCAAAAATACATTTTAGATATATTATTTCAACACCAACCTCCTTCCATCAATATTACTAGAGTTCTTGGGGCCGGAGATATAGCATGGAGGTAAGGCCTTGCATGCAGAAAGAAGGTGGTTTGAATCCCGACATCTCATATGGTCCCCTGAGCATGCCAGGAGAGATTTCTGAGCATAGAACCAGGAGTAACCCTGAGCGCTGCCGGGTATGACCCAAAAAAACAAAAACAAACAAAAAAAATATTAACAGAGTTCATCCCATACCACTTCCTTCCCCAAACCCTCCTGCCATCCTAAAAGGCCCCTTTTTAAATTTTGCTGTTAAAGTTTGGGTCTCATGATTTCATTGTTGTTGACTCTGGTTTGGATATTTAGTTGGAAATATAATTCTTTTTTTAGTTTTTTGGGTTTATTTTTTTTTGGTTTGGTTTGGTTTGTTTTGGTTTGGTTTTTTTTTTTGGGGGGGTCCACACCGGGTGACGCTCAGGGGTTCCTCCTGGCTATGTGCTCAGAAGTCGCTCCTGGCTTGGGGGACCATATGGGATGCTGGGGATCTTACCTCAGTCTGTCCTAGGCTAGCGCTGGCAAGGCAGACACCTTACCTCTAGCGCCACTGCACTGGCCTCTTTTTTATTTCTTTTTTTTTAATATAATTGTTTTTTTTCTTTCCATTCTTAACATCACCAATGCACCTGCATCCCCTTGACCTCTGTCCCCCATTATTTCATATCTGTCTTTCTCCTCCTTCACTCATTTTCTTTCATAAGAGAAGAAACTTGTCTGCTTCTCTCTCTTGTTTCCTTGCTTATAGTGGCAAGTCTTCTTACATCATGTGATGGAGGACATGCATAGAGAACGGAAAAAGAACCAAAGTATCATTTCCCAGTTCAGTACTCATGGAGAGGAGTTATTATGTTCTTTAATCCATGGCTGATTCATCTTTCTTGTAGAGGATGAATCAATCTCTAAATTGAAAAAACGATGTTATCAGAGTTATTTAATAAAAGTACGCAATTTCGTCTCTAATAAAACTATTATTTTCAATTTTTGGAGAATGTCTCACCCAGTTACATGACTATAAATTGATTACAAATTGTTTTATGATTGGGAGATGTAGTATGAATGTGAAGTTTTTTTCCAGAATTATCCTCCAAAAGAAATAGCAAACTAAGAATTTTTATTTTTGCATTGTGCACAGGAAGAGGACTCAGTTAAGAAGCTGAATTTAACATAACAAAATATCTCTCAATTTTTGGCTCCATAAGTGTGGTCCATTTTATATGTAATCACAAATTTGCTAAAATTGGTATACATCCTAACTCTACATAGGGCTTACTCCTGTTTTGTACTCAGGGATCACCCCTGCCTGGGCCAGGAGACCATTTGATCAAACCATTTGACTATGTGCAAAGCAAATGCTCTACTTGCTATACTATCACTCTCTGGGCTAAGAAAAATTTTATTTGGGCCACTGTGATCATTTACTTGGAGCCTGGCAAGTCAGCAGTACCCTGATATGGCAAGTAGTGCTGCTTCTGGGCTGAATGGAAAATCCTACTGTCATACACCAAACAAGAGACAGGAAATAAAGTTTCTCTTAGATGAGAGGTGAACAGGAAAAAGTAAATATATTTGCTTTCTGGGAATTGCAATCCTCTGAGGAATATTCCCAAAAGTAGGGATGCAGTCTGTTCAACAGAAAAACAGACTCAGATCTAAAAAAGCCAGCAAGGAGCAGGCTTTTCAGCACCTGTGTCTTGTTCTAGATCTAGAAATTCAAGGAGCCGTAATTAACCAGTCTGTGATATAACCTTATGAATAATATTCTCATTATCTCTTACCTGTCACTTCATAGCACTCACTCAATTAATCATTGCAAATTGTTCCTAGCATCTGAAAAACACAAGAAAACCAAGCTAAGGTTCCTGCTCTTTGGAACGTATAAACCAGCAGGGAAGCAATCATAATGAACGACACAGGCAGCTAAAAAAAAAAAAAAAAAGTATGCCTGCTATCAAAATAGAAAATAAAAAATAAGGATACAAAATGTGAGGGTTCAGACATTTAGTGAAGATGGGTATAAAAATACAGATATAAAAAAAAAAACAGAGAGAAACTTATTCAAAAGAATACCATTGAGCAAAGACTTGAAGGGGATGAGTGAGGAGTAAGGTGGGTATATAGGGGAAAAAATTAGGCTAAGAGAATAATAAGCCACATGTACAAAAGCAAGCACATGCCTTATTTGAGAACATGAATTAAATTTTTAAGGCTCGAGGAGAATAAGCCAGGGGAAGAGTTATCTATAAGTCATAACAGCAAACTTTCAAATCTTACTTGAGACATAAATTTTTCTCTGAATGCCAGAGGAACTACGGTTTGGAGCAGACAAGTCTTCTGGCTTACATGTTAGCAGGACAATTCTATATTGAGAACACAAGTAGCCAAATAGTCTAAAGATTAAATAGACTTCATTGCAATTGGCACAGAAGTTCAAATGATAGCATCTGACTTGGTATCTATACATATCTCACTTCTTCCTGGATTGCCTCTTTATCTCCTTCCTGATAGCAAATGGTTGCAGCAGTTCCAAACTTCACATAACCAATAGCAGAGATGTCCACTTGGGTCACCACTTACTTGAAGAAAGAGATTGCTATGTATATCATTTGAAGGCATTTTTTTCTTCATTTAAATATCTTGGTGACAAATATGATTGTGATTAGGTTTCAATCATGTAAAGAACACCCCCCTTCACCAGTGCAACATTCCCACCACCAATGTCCCCAATCTCCCTCCATCCCACCCCACCCCCACCCCCACCTATACTCTAGACAGGCTTTCCAAGTTCCTCATTCATTCACATGATTATGGTAGTTCTCTGTGTAGTTATTTCTATAACTGCACTCACCACTCTTTGTGGTGAGCTTCATGAAGTGAGCTGGAAGTTCCAGCCCTCCTCTCATTGTCTCTAAGAATTGTTGCAAAAATGACTGTTATTTTTCTTAAAACCCATAGATGAGTGAGACTATTCTGTGTGTCTCTCCCTCTGACTTATTTCACTCAGCATGATAGACTCCATGCACATCCATGTATAGGAAATTTTCATGACTTCATCTCTCCTGATGGCTGCATAATATTCCATTGTGTATATGTACCACAGTTTCTTTAGCTATTCGTCTGTTGAAGGGCATCTTGGTTGTTTCCAGAGCCTGGCTATTGTGAATAGTGCTTCAATAAATATAGGTGTGAGGAAGGGATTTTTGTATTATATTCTTGTATTCCTAGGGTATATCCCTAGGAGTGGAATAGCTGGGTCAAATGGGAGCTCAATCTCCATATCGCTTTCCATAGAGGTTGGACTAGATGGCATTCCCACCAGCAGTGGATAAGAGTTCCTTTCTCTCCACATCCCTGCCAGCACTGATTGTTTTCCTTTGTGATGTGTGCCTATCTCTATGGTGTGAGATGGTATTTCATTGTTGTTTTGATTTGCATCTCCCTAATGATCAGTGATGAGGAGCATTTTTTTCATGTGACTTTTGGCCATTTGTATTTCTTTTTTATCAAATTGTCTGTTCATTTCTTCTCCCTATTTTTTGATAGGATTAGATTTTTTTTCTTGTAAAGTTCTGACAGTGCCCTGTATATTTTGGATATTAGCCCCTTATCTGATGGGTATTGGGTGAATAGTTTCTCCCACACGGTGGGTGGCTCTTGTATCCTGGGCACTATTTCTTTTGAGGTGCAGAAGCTTCTCAGCTTAATATATTCCCATCTGTTTATCTCTACTTCCACTTGTTTGGAAAGTGCAGTTTCCTCCTTGAAGATGCCTTTAGTCTCAATGTCATGGAGTGTTTTATCTACATATTGTTCTATATACCTTATGGTATCAGGTCTGATATCAAGGTCTTTAATCCATTTGGATTGGCTAAGTAAATGTGCCTGGGATGAAGACCCAACTGTAAGAAGTATATGGGAACTTTTCTTACAACTGAATATTGGTCTTGCTTCTGTTGCTAGTACAACTGAAGTTGGTTCCCAATTTCATATTTCATCTCTATCCCACCCCGGCTTATTATACCAACTCTGATTCAAGTTTTCACTGTTGAGGTTCCTCCACTTTCTCTGTTTTCAGAAGCTCTACAAATTATGTATCCCTCACGGTTGTCCTGTCCTGCAGGACTCCATTACTCGTGGGTATAGAGGGGTTCCAGCCTGAAAATAAAATGGGGAGAAAAAAGGGGGCCAAGCAACACGAGGCTTGTCAAGGCTCCATTTATTGATCGGTATAGGCTTCTTTTAAGGACAATTTTTATAGGGGGTGGAGAGAAGGCAGGATAGACAGCCCGCATTACAGAGGTCACCTTACAGCTAATCTGTACATACCATCTTTACATAAGGGGCACAGGAACATTTCAAGGTTAGTGAGGTTTCAAGGATGTCACGAGCTTCCTGGAATGTATGCCTAATAGGAAACTGATATTTCTTAGGGCTCTGGGGCTAGCCAATGCCTTAGGTTATGAATTCTTGCCACACAGACTGGTTTGTCCTGCTGAATTCCATATTGGTCTCTGACACACGGTATTACCCCTTCCTATAAGTCTCTGAATCCATATGCCATCTAGATTCTGCTCCAGTTTTTTGATGTCTACCAGTCACTCACAGTATTGCCCTCTCCCAGAAGAGTAACAAAGGAATAGTGAGTGAATAAGTATTACTTGTATTTTGTCAGAACTCTTCTAGAGCTGGTGGTTTTAACATAATATATTTTTGGATAGAACTTAAATTTTTAACATAATATATTTTTGGAAGATTGAAAATTTTGAAAAAAAAAATGGTTATTTTAACCAGGTGAGCTACGAGATTTTTCTAAAGGGATGCACAGAAATAACTATCTGGGCACACAGTTATTATTACATTATTGAAGGATACCAGATGTGAAGACAACTTTTAGACTTTAAATGTTACAGGGTATACAGGGAAGCAAACATACTAAAGGGTTTTTGTTGTACAAGGATTTGTAGTTTTTCTTTGACATAGATCCCTGGATTGTTCCAAAAGTCATTGCCCTCAAGCAAGGATGGAGAAATTGAACTGAATCAATCATAAGGTTGTATATCCACCAAGATTCATCATCTGGTGCAGCTTAGAGAGAGTGGAAAGGAATAACAGAGGGTGGGAGCTGATCCTGTCTTTTTGAGCAGAATGGACTTTTCCTGAGCATTCTCAGACATAGTCTAGTCTTCCCTGCTTGTGGGTCTCTACTATCCTATGCTGTGTACCTCTTGGATTGCCTTGCCCTCATATCCTAGCTCTGTTCCACCACTATTCTCTGACTTTCAAATCCAATTTTAAATATTGTCTCTCCTACAAGTCTTTTCAGATCTCTCTATGAAAAATAGTAGGATCATCTTGAATACTTTCAGCTCCATAATTCTGTCTCTATTTCATCAATAAGGGAAAGAACTCTGCTGAGACTTCAGTTAAGCCCTGTACTCTCACAGCACATGTAAATATTTGGCCACCACTTGACTATGTCACATATTGGTCCTCACAGAAAAAGATCTTGATATTATAGTCCTAAAAAATAGAATGCTCTGATAATAGGATATTTTCATCTCCTATTATCTTATAATTTCTTTAATTGAGTGTCTGTTATACAACATTATACAACATATACAATACCCATCCCCTATAAATATACATTTCCCACCACCAATGCCCCAGTGTCCTCTCACTCCCACCCCAGCCTGCCTCTAGGGCAGATACTTTTCTTCCTTTTTCCATCTTTTTTTCCCTTTTCCTTCCTTTCAGCATCTAGTTCTTGTCCAAGTGATAATCTCCAACTATTATTATCATAATGATTCCTTCACTGTCTTATTAACATTCCATCCCTTTATGAGACTGTGGCCTAAAATCTCTGAGAAAGTGGTTCCTGCATGGCCTGAATAATTTTTTTTGGCCTGAATAATTTTTCCTTGACTCAGAGCAAATAGACTGAGTGAGTGAGTGGGTCCTTAATATAGAATGAAATTCTGAAAAAGTTACCAAAAAGTAACCAAGATTTAAAAGACGGAAACTGGATTCTATTCTCTCTCCCCCCCCTCTCTCTTTCACTCTCATTCACACTCTCATACCAGCTGCCATGCTATCAGTTAGCCTATGTAACTATGTATGTGGAATCTATGATATCTCAATAGCCCTCAAGAAATCCTTCCAACAGTTCTGTTGGCAAGGGTGAGAGGACATTTCCCAATTAGAAGGAAACACAACAAACCTATAAAAACCTCAATAGATTGACAGCCTATCAGAAATGCTAAACTAGAAGCACTTTGCTTAACCACATCTAGATTCTTAATCCACAGAAATTAAAAGAAAAAATTTTTTTTTCCTTTTTAAATCATGAAGTGTTGGGTTTCTTTGCTCTGTGGAAATATAAAGTTCACACGATAATTCATCAAAACCACATTTCAGAATCCTAATTTTTTTTGTTCTTTTTTTTTTTTTTTTTGGTTTTTGGGCCACACCTGGCGGTGCTCAGGGGTTACTCCTGTCTGTCTGCTCAGAAATAGCTCCTGGCAGGCACGGGGGACCATATGGGACACCGGGATTCGAACCAACCACCTTAGGTCCTGGATTGACTGCTTGCAAGGCTAGCACTGCTGTGCTATCTCTCCGGGCCCTATTTTTTGTTTCTTAAGGGTCACAGCTTACAGTGTTCAGGGGTTATTCCTAGTTGCAATTTGGGGAGACTATACAATATCAGGTATCTGAATGAACCTCTCACTTATAAGTCATGCATTTGGTCTATAAAGCATCTCTTTCGTCCAAGTCCTACATGTTTTTAATGGTTTCTATCTTATTATGCTTATGGGTCTGCTATTTATTTCAGATAATATGAATTAAGGAATATTTTATACTTTGATGGTTCCCATGAAACAGGATTTTTACCAAGAAACTATGTAAGTATCCAAATTTCAAAAAAAAATTTTTTTCATCAAAAAGTAGTCTCTGGGCCTGCCAGAAGCAATTTCTGAGCATAGACCCAGGAGTAACCCCTGAGTGCTGCCAGGTGTGACCCAAAAACAAAAACAAACAAAAAAGTAGTCTCTGGGTATCCAAATATTCAAAGTTCTGAAGTATATGTTATACATTTAGGAGCCCAAGTTTAATAATAGAGGCCCACATGGACATCTGAGCACTGCAAGGAATAACTCCAAGCACAAAATAAGAAATCCCTGATAACTGCTTACTGTGGTCCCCAAAACACATAAAGGGCCCAAAAATATAGTCCCTAATAAGTTATGATATATTTTTATTTGTACTTCCCATATGACTATTTTGTGACCCATCAATTTAGATACATATTTCATATTAATAAAGCAGGACAACAAATATAGGAAGAAAACCTATTCAAATATCCTAAAACTTGGGAAGTGAAATCCTCTTAGGTACCACAGGCAGACTGTCCCTAGAATACCATGTGAGGTCATTGGCTGACATTTTTTTTTAACTCCCTCACCCCGGCTGACATTTTTAATGTTCTTTGCTCTTCCACAAGCCCCAGCATGACCATCACTCATAAGTGGCTTCAGCTGCGAAAAAAAGTAGGGGGTCTAACCCTATAGAACAGGTCCCTGTGGCGACTCTTAGCTCTTAAAGGTCACAGCTACTGGTTGGAAGATGAGAGACTATTGTCACCAATGGGAACTTTATTAATTTTTAATCAAAGTCCTGCAAGGCTTCCTTCGGTGTCTGAATCCCTCTTGGTTTGGTATTAACTATTATTAGATCAGCTTTGTTTGGCCTTCAAATTCCTAAATACCAACCAACATACTTTCTCCCTCAACACTGAAAATGCTTCCAAGATACCTGTCTGCAAAAGGCATTGGGAGTTGGAAGGGAGAGCCACAGTGATGATTAAAACATAGATGTTCCTGCAAGTTCAGAATCTATGTAGTGCTAAAATATAAGGAAAGAAAGGTTCAGCAATAGTTTTTCCAGCAATGATTATGAAGAGATCTGCAAGAGAAGGTTGAAGACCTAGAATTTTCATTTCAGTTATGCATTTCAATACTGCAGAGGTAATTTATCTTCTTCTCTTAGTCTAAGTATATGGATGCATCTGGACCATAATGAATTCATACCAGACCTGAAATGATGATACAGATAGAATTCTAGGGTGTCCATCCAGGATTCCCATCTTTGGGTGCACAAGCCCTACATTACAACTCCCCATGTATATGAGTTGGGGTTCCACACCTGTGAGTCTGCTGTGTTCATAAAAAAAATTTAAAGAAGCAATTAAAGTTCAGAATTAATCCAAGAGAGTATTATCTGATTTAATCTACTAAAATGATAAAATTTTCTATAAACCGTTGGAAAAACAAAATTGCAATGCAGGAGGAGACAATGAAATAAGTATGGAACACGGAGCATCTCCAAGAGTGTCCCCAAATGACAGAGGAAAAGAGGAAGGAAGGAAGGAAGGAAGGAAGGAAGGAAGGAAGGAAGGAAGGAAGGAAGGAAGGAAGGAAGGAAGGAAGGAAGGAAGGGGAGGGAGGGAGGAAGGAAGGGAAGGAGGGAGAGAGGGAGGGAGAGAGGGAGGAAGGGAGGGAAGGAGAGAGGAAGTAAGGAAGGAGAGAGGGAGGGAAGGAAGGAAGAAAGGAAGGAAGGAAGGGAGGGAGGGAGGGAGGGAGGGAGGGAGGGAGGGAGGGAGAGAAGAAGGAAGAGAGGGAAGGAGGTAGGGAAAGAAGGAGGGAGGGAATGAGAAAGGGATGAAAGGAGGGAAAAAGGGAGGGAAGAGGAAGGAAGTAAAGGAGGAAGAGAGGGAGGAAGAAGGAAGAAGGAAGAAAGGAAGAAGGGAGGAAGGAGAGGGAGTGAAGGAGAAAGGAAGAGATAAAGGGAGAAAGGAAGAAAGAAAGAGATAGGAAGGAAGGAGGAAGGAAGGGAGGGAAGGAGTGAAAGAGGATGGGAGGTAGGAAAGGAGGAAGAAAGGAAGGAGGGAGGGAAGGAGTGAAGAAGGATGGGAGGTAGGAAGAAATAGGGAGAATGGGAAGTAGGAAGGGTGGGAGGGAGAAAGGGAGGAAGGGAAAAAGGGAGGGAGGGAGAGAGGAGGGAGGAATGTAGAAGGAAGGAAAGAAAGGAGGGAGGAAAGTAGGAGGGAGGGAAGGAGGGAAGGAGGTAGGAAGGGGGTTGAAAGAAGGAAGGAAGGAGGAAGGAAGGAAGGGAGGGAGGAATGAAGAAAGGAAGGAGGAAGAAAAGAGGAAGGAAGGAAGGATGGAAGGAAGATAGGGAGGGAATGAAAGAGGAAGGGAGGTAGGAAATAAGGGAGGAAGGAGGGAGAAAAGAAGGAAGGAAATGAAGGAGGAAGGGAGTGAAGGGGGAGGGAGTTAGGAAGGGAGAGGGAGGGAGGGAGGAGAAGGACTGGAGGAAGGTAGTGAGGGAGGAAGGGAAGAATAAAGGAAGGAAAGGAGGGAGGAGGGAGGGAGGGAAGTAGGGATGAAGGGAGGGAGAGAGGAAGGAAAGAAGGAAGATAAAGAGAGAGAGATAAAGAGATACAGAAAGAGCTATCTAAAGGAAAGGCATATGTCCTACTACTGAAAAGAAATGGATCTGCCTGACATCCACATCAATTTCAGAAAGAATTTTTAGCTCCAAAAAGGAGTTTAACCCAACTGAGACCTGGAATAAAGGAGAATATATTATTTTAAGTTACCAACCTAATTCTTTGTCTAATGCTACATTTGTTGTGCTTTTTCTTTTTTGTTTTGCTTTTATTGAGCACGTGCCATTTTTGGTTGGAGTAGGAAAAGGAAGAATAGACTTTTGTTTCTACAGAAGTAACTCCAATTCCTACATGGCAATATCATTCAATATCAAGCCAGAGATCATTTCATAGAACCACATCAAAGTTAAAAGAAACCCTTTCCACCACCTTCCCCTCAGTTTCCCCCCCCCCAAAAAAAAAAACTTGTGTAATCATATTAGCAAAGATTATAAATTCAGGGCACCCTGTCAATGGCCACAGGATGTGTTGGAAAGCTAAAAGCATCTGAGTTGAGTTCCAATCCTGGTTCCACCCACCCAAACTCATTTAGAGACCAAGGAAATACACATCCTCTTGAGAACTCCCCAAACACAGTTCTATAAAAACTGAAGTAATCATTATTGTTCTAAGTTCTTAAATGAGTGTGAAAAGAATCCATAAATAAATGCCCACCACAGACCCCCCCAGATGAAGAAAATTAACAAATTGAGCCAGCTCTATTGAGTAGAAGGATCTAGCACTAACGGTCTTGATCTTTTGGCATCTACAAGCTTCTACAGAGGATATGAGGGGTCAACCTGCACAGCTAGAATACTAATATCACCATTACTAACTGAAAAGGGTGTTTTTGCAAGAACATGATTTAAACATAATACATAATCTTTAAACTTAATTGAATGCTCCAAAACTTCATTTTCCTTTATGCAAAATAACAAAAATGATTAAGAGAGTAGTATTCTCTAATATGTAAGGCGATGATGAGAATCAAATGAATTAAATAGACATGAAGCACTTACAAGTGTCTGATACATAGCTTAAACTCTATATTATATACACTCTGTATAATAACTGTTGAGAAAAATGAAATTCAATAGCTATACCAGGTCTCAGAGTTGACTAAAATTTGTATATCTTGGTTTCTTTCATGGAGAAATAAATGTTTAATTGCAAAACCACAATCTTGATTACAATTGTGAAATAATAAGCGAATACCTTACAAGTCCAGAAGAGGGAGCCTAACATCAGAAATTTTACTGAAAGGAAAAACAAGTTTTTTAAATCAGTTCTATATGAAAAAACCATTTTGCCAAGTGAAAAGAAAATGAGAATAGAACTTACAACACCAGATAATTTCTCTAACATAAAAACTTGCATTCAAAACCCCAGTTTAAGTTTTGTTAAAAACACTTTTTTGAAATGCTTGTGAAGTAAATGGAAGTAGAAAACAGGGTTTTAAACAAATAAAGTTTAAAGCTACAAAAATAAAATTTTAAAGATGCAAGATAGGAAACACCCCGTGATGGAAAGCTCCATCTTCTAAGAAACAAGGGAGAGATTGAGAAGGGGAAGAAAGACTAGGAAAAGAGAAGAGATGAAATGTGAACAACAGAAGACTGAGAATTTGCCAGCAATACGTTGTGACTGAACTTTCCAGAAGGAATTATTTACTGCTGATAGACAAAAGCAACAATTGAGTTGACCTGAATTCTTTGGAGTTATGTAACATGTTGTATGTATCTGTGCATATATATTCATGTGTGTATACACATATATTGAAATGTGGGAAGGAGCACATAGACCCATGTGGGTTATTAGAAAACATGATTACGACACTGTCCATAGCTTACCTTACCCTCTTAAGCATTTAGAAATAGTTGCCTGTCCCCCACCCCAAATATATGAACAGTGATGGGGACACATGACTCAACAAATCCATCTCTTTGGTAGGGTAGAAGTGGACAAATCCACAGTGAATATTCCCTTTCCTCCATCAATTGAAATGTTAGATAGCTAGACAGTCCTAAATACCCATTAAGACATAAAGGTTTAGAAAGATAAAAACAGGGAAAGCATCTCCTATTGTCCAAGGAAGATTTACTGCACCTCTTAGTGGGAAAGTTACAGACCTCATCATTCCCACATCAGAATATCCCTGGGCTTGAAAGAGAAGTGTCTACTGCAAGATGAGATAACATGTCATCATCTGTTATGAATGTCTGCAGCACTGTTCTTGGAATGTTCAGGTCAGTGCAGACTTTTTAACCTCAAATTCATCTTCCTTCTGGCCAAGACAACCTGTCTCAAATTCATGAAGTTATACCATGAATTTTTACACAGCTGAGTATAAAGAGATATTAGCATGCAGCAGAGAAGATAATAGTAATGGGCATGGAGCTAGAAAAAAGTGAATAGAAACAAGCAACTTAATATGCTAACAAATAAATAATCATTAATATGGCTTAGCTAAAATAAAATTATTTAAAAAGTTGAAAGGGGGTGGTGTTGCAATTATATTACAGAGTACACGGTTGTTATTTAAATATCCGTTGCACTCTATAGAATTTTCACAACAATCCTGTATAGCCTTAGAGTTAAAATAATTAGCTGGAGCTGGAGAAGGGAAAAGAGAAGCAACATCAAGGGGTAGGAGTGAAACAATTCAAGTCTCATGCAGAAAGGGTTAATTATGGCACCTCACTTGAAAGGAGAGCATTTTAAACTTCAGAAGGTGGGCTGAAGAAATAGTACTGTGAAGGAAAATACTTTGCCATACATGCAGCCAACCCGATTTCAATCCCATCACTACCAGAAGTTATCCCTGACAACAGAGCCAGAAAAAAGTTCACAGTATAATTAGGTATGGGCCTTCCCCCCAAAAATAACCTCTTGATAAACCACAGAAGAACATTAGAGACAACAGAACAAGAGTATTAGGGTCACAGACTTTGTAGATAAAAGGAAGCTAGTTGATGGTGGCCTGCTACATCGGGCTTGAGTAAGTCTGTTGACCATTTTAAGCTTTGTTTTCTTACTTGCTAAGTGGATAATTTGCTTATTCCCACATCACAGGATAGTATAAAAAATAAAATGTTTATAAAGTACATAATAAAAATGTCAGTCACCTTAAAGTGTTCATAGGAAATTATTATTCTTTTTAATGAGTCAATCACTCCCCCAAACCCAAGGGTATAATATTCATCAAAAAAAAGGCGTGCTATTATCTGTCATCAAGAAGTATATTCTAGAAGCATACATAGATAGCGATGAAGGAATCATGAAAAGAAACATGAACTATGCATGCCTTTAAGTGCTCAAAACTATACAGTAGCATAAAGTTATAGTAGAATTTATATGATCTAATCTGATCTAGTTGAGAGCTAACAAATGAATAAACATTAATTGAATGTGAGAAATCCTTTGAAAGAGAAGAATTGTCATGTATAAATGGTTTGTGATGAGAAAAGCTGTGATACAGTCCAGGTATTGTATGTCTGAATAGAAAATGAGTAATGTGGGAGATGCAGTGCAAGAGAAGTATTAGAGCAAAGAGCAGTTCCACAGGCAGGAGGAGAGAGAGCTCTCAGATGATTTTATTTTATTGAGGTTGACTTGTCAGGAACTGGAGGAAGAGAGAACAACATGTTCAGAACAGGTGTTGAAAAGATGATTCTTGCTCTTTATATGGACTTGGGTATAAAGAAAAAAAGATAAAATAGATACTGGAAAAAATGGTTTTGTTATGAGAAGAACAGTGTCACAACAAGGGAGGGGAGGAGGAAAGGAGCAAACAGCTCCAAGTGAAGGAATTTGAAATCTCAGTAGTAAAGTAAAGTGACTGGATTACAGGCTGGAGTGAGGGTGAGAGGTAAGGAAGAAGGAAAGAATTGGATTTAGAAGGATGACACTGCAGGATATAGCACTGGCTGTGCTAAAAAAAAAAAGAGGAGAAAAAAAGAATGTCTCTTGATGGTGGGAAATGCACACTGGTACAGGTTGTTGTACATTGTATGACTATCACTCAGTCTCCTTAACAACTTTATCTGTGGAAAAAAAAACTGTAGTATGGAACAACCTTGCAACAAGGGTATTGTAAAGAAAAAGAATATTTTCTTTTAAGAAAAAGAATATTTCACAGGTCAAATGACCTCAAGTCATATCAGAAGTACTGGAAGAAATCCTAGTATAGGAAAAGAGAAATAATTCATTTGTTTTTGACAACGTTGAAGCTAAGCTGTCTTTGGCCTATTCAGGTAACAATGCTGTACATATTCATATATTATATTTCTAAAGTTCAGAGAGCTTGAGGTTATGAATGTATCTAATAGTCATGCATGAGCTAAAGTAGAGTAATGATATAGAATACATTAATTTTTAAGTGGCTTAGGGACCAAAGATATCAAGGAATTCCAACATATGATATGTGTCAGAGAATAAGCCAGTAGGGGAACTAGCAAAGTGTTATAAGGTATAAATAAAACCACGAAAATGTAGAGTAACAAAAGCCAAAGGAGATTTCGAAGGAGCCCATGTTATTAAATCCTGCTGAGAATTATGTAAAGTGGTTATTATGAATCACAGATTAAAATTGCACACCTTTAATCAAGACTTCTTTTTAAATTTGGGCTTAAAATTAAAATCATTTGCTTACATTATGGAGCCAGGAGGTGGTAGGCAGGATTTCAAACCCAAAGCTGGCACCAAATCTCACCCTTCTCTTGGGTTCTACTGTCCTTCTTGGTAATTAAACGTAGCAGCTCTTAACCACAGCACTGTGTTTACAAAGGTAGAAGAAACAGGCATTCAGAACTTGGCAGAAGCATTTATCCCTCTCCTCCCAAAGGTTATTCAGCTCAGTAGAAAAAAAATCTGTTTTCTCTATATAAATTAAGTAGGAGAAGGAATGGCAAAAGAGACATGATATGGGAGATAGAAAGTTGGAGCATAGACCAGAATTGAACTCAGTCCTGACTTCTTGAATCTAGACTGGGAAGCAAGAGGCATCTAGGAAACTGGTAGCATCGCTGGCCACTGTTTTGTTTTGTTTCTTTCAGGTTTTGGAAGCTCTGCAGAGAAATCTTGAAAAGGGCTTAGGATCCCAGTTCAAAATAAATTAATTAATTAACCTCAGCAATAAAGTCTTATTTATTAAGGAATAAGACACAATTCTGAGTTCGTCTTATTAGCTCTTACTCAAAATTTCCCACTCGATATTATAGGTACCAAAAGAAGAAAAGACTAGGCATCAGATCTACATAAAACTTTTTGTAGTCACTATATTTTTGGGTTATATTTTGTTTTGGTTTTGTTCTGTTTTGTTTTGTAATGCTTTGCAGTGGTCAGGCTTTTCTCCTGGCTCTGCACTCATAAACTACTCCTGGATGTGCTCAGGGAACCATATTAGGTGAAGACAATCAAACTTGCATTGGTTCCATGCAAGGCAGCATCCTACCTACTGTACTGTCCTCTTCAGTCCCACTAAAAGGAGGTTGTTTTTTTGTTTTGTTCTGTTGTTTTTGGGACCACACCTCATTATTCTCAGAACTCATTCTTTGCAAATTAGGAGAAGCATATGTGGGTGCCAGGAATCCAACTCAGATGAGTCAACAAGCAATGTACTCTTAAGCCATTTAATATCAATCATATGACATTTTAACCCTTCCATTTCGTCACCCCATAAAATCGAGATGCTTTTCAACACCACCCTTAACAATCTCCTAATCTGATTCCTAAAGCATATATTCTGAATTTGTCTTCTGCCCACCTCTCTTAAAATCATTTCACTATGACTCTAGAACTCAAAGTCTATCACCAGTAAACTTTCCAATGCTCAAGCTCTTCTGTTAAAATTCTTTTTACCTTCTTGCTCTGACTGAAACCTGATTCTGTTTTTGAGGACCCTTCAGTCTTCTCTGATAATGTTTGTTCTATTTTCTTCATGTATCACAGGAGTTGGGGAAATATCCTCCTTACTGCTTTATTGATATTTTCTATTATTTTCTCTCCTTCACCAAAAAAAGCAAAGCTTTGAATAGCATGCAAAAAAATTATTTCTTTATATTGCCTGTCACTTTCTCTTGTCTGTCCAGATCCAAATCCCTATTTCTCAATTCTTTCAAATGTCAACTTCTGTATTGCCATCCATTGTCCCCAATACAATATTGGCTTAAAGTATCTCAGTATCACCAAAGAAAATTCTTCCATATAGTCTTACTTTCAGTATCCTGGCCTTCCCTTTATGACCGATATTTTAATGGTTCTTTGTGTTACAATCAGCCCATTGCCACTCTTACATAGCTACAAATTCAAGCATTCATCCCCTTTCTCAACTTCTTTAGCTGCTCCTGATTCTTTTATCTCTTTGACTATCTTTTTCACTATTCCTCAGTAACTCATTTCCTTTCCTCTCTTATTCAAATTCTTGATAAGCCATCATCTCTGTCCCCTAGCAAACAATACTCATTTGCATTATCCCTCTCTTGCTTCATCATACTCACTTGGTTGAATTTCAATTCTAAGTTAGTCAACTCACTGGCTTCTCAGCAGTGAAACCATTCAAGTCCAATAAATAAATAAATAATAACTTGGTTTTTCGGGTCCCACACCATCTTACTGGTTCTCAACAGTCCCAATTTCTGTAGACCGTACTGTATTCCTTAGAATCCTCTAGACAACTACTTTCATCTAAACTCTTCTCTCCTTAAATACATAGCACTGCTACTCCACTCATGCACACTAACAAATTTGATTATTACATGTTTAAAATTTTAAAAGACACCCACAGCCTTTCTCTACTCACTTGTCTCTCTGACCATTTATCATTAACTCCTTGTATCGCTCTCACAAACATGCTCCTTTTTAAGTCCAACCTATTATTTATATCCTTTAACCTAGTCAAAACAATGTTCTTTTAATTTTCCTCTGTCTCTTATATTGTTGGCTCCCTCTTTTTTTTTGTTTTTGTTTTTGTTTTTGGCCCCACCTGGTGACGCTCAGGGATTACTTCTGTCTTACTCACTCAGGAAATTGCTCCTGGCTTTAGGGATATATGTGGGATGCCTGGGATCAAGCCTAGGTCCGTCCTGGGTCAGCAGCTTGCAAGGCAAACGCCCTACCACTGTTCTATCGCTCAGGCTCCAGCTAGTGCCCTCTATCAATATCAATATAACAACTAACAATCTCCTTTGTTCCCATTCTTTTTCTTCACTTTTCTGTCAACTCATTGAAAGAGTGACAATACTGTGCCTATGCAGGGGGATAAAGAAAAGGAGGAAAAATAAAAGCACAAAACAATCATTTTTCCACATGTTTATTTATCGATTGATCAATTTTTTGACGTCTTTATTTTGGTGTGGAGATTACAATTGATGTCTCCAATATTATTTATTTTATTTTGTCTTGTCTTTTTCTTTTTGCACTCGAGCATGAGTTGATTTCAGAACTGAGACTATTGTGTGGTGCCTATCTTTATTGCTGTAGTGCTCACCGGTTATTTAATTCGATAATTTTTTCTGTATTGTTGTGGTATTTCAATTACCTTTTTCACATCCTCTCTCAAACTGAGGTTGGAAGCCTCTAGAGAGACTCAGCCCATCTTCAGCGTATTTGACTTTTGACTTCTTTTTTTTTCCTCTTATTTTGTACCCCATTCTATTGCTTTTCTTGCCGTCAAACAAAACCACATGCCTCTTAAATAGAAGGAGAAACAAGGGTTCCAGGACCAAACAGATATGTGATCACTAATAGTAAGCCAGACAAAGAGGGGTCCACCTACTCTAGGAGCCCAGGGGGTGATGGTGGGGTATATGGGTTGTAGAAAGGGAACTGGAATGGGGGGAGGACATAGTTGGTGATGGGTATTCCCCTGTCTCAATGTTAATATGTATCTAAAATATTACTGTGAAAGATATGTAAGCCATTATGGAAAAAAATATGTTTTTAATCAGAAAAAAAAAGAAAGAGTGACAATAATGCTCTGGACTTTAAGCTCTGTGTTTAAAATTCTCTCCCCCTGTAGCAGAGTAATAATCCATGAGGCAGAGCAAATGCCTTGCACACAACTGACCCAAGTTGTATCTCTGGCACCTCATATGGTCCCTCTCAAGCCTGCCGTGAGTAACCCTTGAGCACAGGCCTGTGAATAATCCTTCAGCACTACTGGGTGCCCCCCCCAATTAAAACTTCTAGTGTTTTTCTTATTTGTTTGAGGGCTACACCCATCAGTGCTCAGGACTCCAGATTTTGCATTTAGGGATCACACAAGGCGGGCTCAAGGGGAGCCTTACGGTGGTGCAAGGATTCAAATCAAGCAAGTCACATGTGCAAGGCAAGCAACTTCCCCACTATGCAATTCCTCCAGCCACCAGTTGTTGTTTAAGTCTATTACAAACATATTTTTATCAGAAATGTCCCCAAAAATATGATGGGACTAATTTCAGTGGTCAATCTTTAGTCCTGACCTTACATACAGTTGCTGACTTCCATTTATCTCTCTTCACTTGGGCATTTGGCCTCTACTCTAGATGACTTTTGTTCTTACTTATCTAACTCTTGTTCAACCTAGTCTTCTAGTTCCACAATAAGTCTCTTTATAAAGGAAAGTTGTAGGATTCAATTTATTTTTAAATATGGAAAGCTTCATAAATTTGCATGTCATCTTTGCTCAGGGGCCATGCTAATCTTTTCTATAATAGTCCCAGTTTTAGTATATGTGCTGCCAAAGCAAGCACAGGATTTAATATTTTTAATATTTATTTTTATTTAGTCACCTTGGAATTATAAAGTTATTCATGATTGGGTTTCAGGCATACAATGTTTTAATACCAATACACTTCCCTCTACCAATAAGTCCCCCATTTGCCTCCCACCTAGGTCTGCTTCTACTAGTGGCATTTTTTAAATATATAAATGTTTGCTCTGTGGTTTCCAGTACTGTTGCTGAGAGGGCTTAGGACATAACACTTTAATGCCTTTCAGAACCACTTCCTCCTCCAGGTTGAATGCTTTTTTTTTTTTTTTTTTTTTTTTGCTATAGGCATTCTCCACAGCCCCATCCTATCCAATCCTCTAGCCCCTTTAAGGGGCTTGTTTTTTTATTGAATATCAGTTCTCATGTCCTTTGTTTCTATTGCCTTTGGGTTTCAATTATTCCACCATCATGTTTCTTTATATCCCACATATGAGAGATTATTCTGCATTGGTATCTCTTCCTCTAACTTCACTAAGCATAATACTCTCTAGGTAAGGGTTCAATTCTTGGACTTACATTTTATTTATATGCTTAGCATATGTTATGTTATTTATGTTATTTATGTTATTTATGTTTGTTATTTATGTTGTGTTGTGTTGTGATGTGATGTTATGATGTTATATTTTATTATAGTATATTGTATTATGTTTTATTGTATTGTATTATATTAATTATATATATTATGTTGTATTATGTTATATATGTTAGGTTATGTGTTGTTTTGTGTTGTGTTATGTCATGTTATATCATGTCATATCATATCATATTATTATATACTTGCTTTCTACTTTAAATTAAGTGTAACCAGACCTCTCCCTTTAGTTTATACATTCATATCTAGCCAACACTCTATATCTCTATTTGAATCCCTAATAAATAACTCAATTTGTACTTACCTTACCTATTACAAATTTCCAGTTTTCCCCCCTAAACATTCAGAGGTATTTTTCATTGAATTTAATGTTGAGCCTATCCTTCCAGTTATTCAACTCAAACACACTAGATTGAAAATTTCTACCTTTTCCCACATCCATTAATTCTATATCAGTCATGGCCTCTAACTTGGCCTATATCTTTAAAAATATATCCTGAAAAATAAAAATTATTTTAAAAACATATATCTGAATTCTATTCCTTTTTAGCATTTCTATGGATACAATCCTAGACATCTAACTTCTTTTTCCTCCTACAAGCTATACCCTACACAAGAGTCAAAGCATCATGTCATATCTTGTCTCCTTCTACTTTTAAACCTCCAATAACTTCTAAGTTGAATTCCTGTATGTCTCAGTGCTTTGTCATCAGATAAACGATGATCTGTTATCTTTCTTACCCAAGAACTCAACACTCTATCATTCGCACTTTATTTTCTTCTCCTTGTCTCTTTGCCATTTTTTGACAAGCTATGCTTGCTTCTGCCTCTGGATTCTTGCCCTTTCTACATTCCTCTGCCTGGAATTATATTTTCCAAGATATTGGCTATACAGACTTTTTTACATACCATAGATCTTTATTGGAATGTTGACTTTTCACTGCATTGTGCCTGAACATCCCTCCTAAAGTTCAGCCTCTCAAATACATTTCCAGTCCCATGATCTTGTTTTTTAATTTTTCTCCTAACAATTATGCAATTTTCTAGATACTTTGGCTATATTAAACCATGGACTAAATGAAAACAGAATTCTTATTGGTTTCCTTGATTATCATCTCTCCAGAGTCTAGAACACTGTTATACTGTTCCAATGTACAATAGAAATTTGGATAGGTGAAGAATAAGGTTAGTAACTATAAGAAACAGAATTTAAGTTTCATCTCAGAGACCAACTTGCTTTCAAGATGGTACCTACCACAGCCAGGATGAAAATAGTCCCTCAGCCCTGTTTGAAACAGGTGCCTAAGATTCTCATTCTTTCTGGCTTCTAAAATATAATCTCATGACATAAAAGTTCCCAGTGCCCCTGCTGAGACCTCCCACTCATCTCTAACTTAGTCAATCCAAACAAACAGAACAGAATTGAGTTACTGCCCTGTGGATAAAAAAGCAAGTAAACAACTGTCTAAATTGCAATTAGCCATTCAAGAGAGCAAAGGGATTTTAAGATAAACCGAAATAACCACCAGTGACCCCTCTACAGGTATTAAGTCCACTAAGAAGGCTGCATCTCCTCTCAACTCACAGGGCTACTGGGAAACAAAAGCCCATTTGTAAAAATTAAACCAGATATAAATTTCCCCCTTCAGGGTACAGTTACCTAAATAGTGAATGTTCTGATGGGGCTAGAAATTTTATATTCATGCTCATAAAATTTAAAGCTTACTGAGCATGAGATCATATATAAAAGACTCTTCCATTGAGAGATAATTATTGAAAAATAAAATGCTGTCATTTTTTTCAACTGTTTTCTCCAGTGATAACTTAATTATTAAAGCATTAAAGTGATAACTTAATTATTAAAGCATCTTGTAACATGCTATAACAGCCACATCATAACTTAGTTTAATTCATCTTCCAAGGACTCTAGCATAAATAAATATTATAATATTATTCATGTACAATATATTCATATTCCTTCTGATTCTAAAGCTTAGGCCTTTAACTACTATGGAGATTACCTAAATCATCACTACATAAATTAAGAAGATTAAGAAGTTAAGGAGAAAAAAAAAAAAAAAGAAGTTAAAGAGCGGTAAGATTCGGTTACCCATTGACCTACAAGTTGAAATTTTCAGTATACAAAAAAAGGTAAAATAAAATTTAATTCTGATTTTAATTACTAATTATAAAAATACCTAATTTATTAATTTGATTAATTAATTTAATAATTACTAATTATAAAATATTTAATCCTGTTTTTAAGATGCCAATTGCTACCATCATAAATGTTGGTTAGGGGAAACTTCTTAAATAATCTAGCTAAGAATTCTTCATATAGTTAGAAAGATAGTTACAGAGACTTAGAATACAGGCTTTTCATCAGGGAGCCCTAGTTCAATCCTTTGCACAGCATAGTTCCCCAAGTACTATAGGGATGACAAAAAAGGCAGTTTTATGTGTAGAACACAGAGTAATCACCTTCAAATCATAAGGCAAAAGGAATTCCAAGGAAAAGAGTTTTACTTTGGACAAAAGAAGACAAAATTTTAAATTAACCAGTCATCTCTGTAAGTGCAAGTGCTCTAGCCTTCCATTAACATCCCCCACTCCCTCAAAGAGAACAATAACTGCTCCAGAAGAAGGGTTCACACACTAAACACTCATATATGGAATATTTAGAATAGTGAGGCAAGGAAGAAAAGGCCTGCTTTGAAGTTTTCTTGCATTTGGTCTGAATTCCTTCACTTCTTACCTTAATAGCAGAAATTCTTCACAATGGTAAAAAAAAAAAAAAAAAAAAACCTCCTGTTCAAGCTAAAAAGTCCCCAGGAAGCATAATAATCTACAAATCACCCCTTACGTTGTTGAGTTATTCACTTTGATTTCTCTTAACCCAGATGTATAGCATGTGGGTGTGGAATAAGGAGTGAGGAGAAAGTAGAGATTATTCTCAAAGCTGGGTTAGACCCAAGGGACAGGTCAGAGTGTAGGCCTGTTGCAGGATTAGCTGACCTGCTACAAATTAGAAAATAAAGTGAATGGTAAGAAAGAGGTCATCAAGAGAGGTAGCCAACTCAAATATGCTTAGACAAATAGGAAATTGAATCATGTCTCTGAATCAAATTCAAACAAATTTGTACAGTAGCTAATCCTATTGATATATCACCACCTTGTAAATTTAGAGTTTAGATAATGAGCTCAAATCCCTATGTCCTATAATGCTTCAGTCAGCTTTCTTAACCTCTCCCCCTGTGTGATCATAATAAACATACCTACTTCATGTATGTCTTTGTCACTGAGTGGAGTTAAGGTTTTCATTCAAAGACATCCTCCAAGAAGATATGATGCACCTAGCACCTTCAAATTTGAGCTTATTTTAAAATGAAAGCTTAACAAATGTGAATCATATATATGAAGCCATATAATAATAGAATGGAACCATGAATCACATATGATTTTTATCCTCCTAAGAAGGTGAAATAGACCAGGCATCAGGAGAGAGCACCATTACTTTGTGATGTGGAAATAGAAATTGGTACACTGTGACTGTAAGACAAGAAATACCAAAAGTGATAGAGAGCATATCCATCTCTTTGGACAAACATAGCAAAATACTATAATTAGGCGTCTAAGACGGCAGAAAGTTCTAGATCAAGGTTTGGCAAGGTCAGTCTCTGGCAAGCAAATCTCTTTCCATTTTGGAGGGAGTTTCCTTATTATTGTGTACTCCCATGCTAGAGAGAGAAAAAGAGAAATTTCTGGAGCTCCTACTTATAAAAACATTACATTCCTATCCATTCAGGTTCCAATCCTTAATGATTTTATTTAATCTTATTTTTTTTTTTTGGTTTTTGGGCCACACCCAATGACGCTCAGGGGTTACTCCTGGCTATGCTCTCAGAAGTTGCTCCTGGCTTGGGGGACCATATGGGATGCCAGGGGATCGAACCGCAGTCCGTCCTAGGCTAGCGCTGGCAAGGCAGGCACCTTACCTCTAGCGCCACCACCTAGCCCCTAATCTTATTCTTTCCTTATAGATCCTATCTCAAAATGCAGTTGCCTTAGGGGTTTGGGGATGACACTTGGCAGAAGAGGTGGAGGGGAAGGGTTGAAGACAGATGCCATCTGTCCATAACAAGGAGAATGACCCTTTCCCACTTTGAAAATTCAAACTTCAAGCTTCAGTCAATAAATCTCTGTTGCTTCAAATTATCCATTGTGCATAATGTTGCTATGGCAGCCCCAGGAAACAAATACAACATGTAGAATGCTTGTACATGGTATATGGATTTTATACGTGTCAGGTGTTATTATTGTAACTCACACACAATTCGTTCTATGGCCTCAAAAAAATTCAACAGCAATTTTTTTCCCTTCATCTCTTGGCTACATTTTACTCTCTATTAGTGGCTCAAGACTCTGAACTTGGATTGGCTCACTCTTAAGGAGCTCTCAGAAATTCTCATCTCAAATGCTGCCATAAAGAATTTCCATATGCTCCTCCCAACCATTAGTACCCCAGATTTACTCTTCTTAAGTTCAGTAACACACAGTTCTATTCTCTGACCAAAGACATACAGTAGATCTAACAAATCCCAGAACTACTTGAAGGACAGAAATTGAACACATATTGAACACATATATCTTTTGAATATTTTATGGGTATTTTCTTTAACTGATGTAACTCTCTATATATTCTTCTACTATGATGTTTCTATCCACTTTTCATCTTGTCTTTTCTTTGTAAGCTGTTTAGTAAGGATTGTTGGTGGAAGTGCCCCTCAGTTTGATTCCTATGATTGAACTATGTCATGGAAACTGCTGGTCTTGTTCCCATTGCCTCCAGATGCACCAATAACGCTTCATGGCATTGATCCTTGTTTGCATAGACACATTAAAATGGGAAAACACCATACATACAGATAAGTTCTTATCTAATAAATCTCAGTACAATGAACCTTACACCCTGAACATTGATATAATGACCTGGCACAGGCCTCAGAAGAATGGGCATCCTCCATTCACGCCGGAACCAGGCAAGCTATCTACGAAACATCCAAGGTCTTTTATAGCAACAGCTGGAAGCAGTCCTCTACCAGGAAAGACTCTACCAAGGGTCTGACATCGACCTCCTAAAAAGAGACTTCCGTTTACACTGAGAAGACTTGACAACAACAATGACCTGCTCTACAGGACATGGTTCTCTCTATTGCCCCATAAGTGTGAGGTGAAATGAGAGGATGCTCCGCACCATCCTGACTACAATATGGGATATGCAGACTCCAGGATCTTTAATACAGAAGCATGATACCAACAACAACAGAGACTAAGTGAGGAATGGAGGTGTATTGCCACTACAGAGGATGACTTGAATTGGACAAACTAGTGTGCCTGGAGCCTAGAGTCAGTCCTGTGCCAGGAAACTTCAGGGGTAGGGTCTCCTTGTATTTAGACCATAATTTGCCTTCCAGATCCCTTATGTTTTGGTGGGCCTATGCAAACAAATGCCACTTTAATACCATTTTTTACTATGTTCCCTTGACTCCAATCCTTAAGAAGAACAACCCACTAAAACTTTTGAGGCTAACTTAAACTAGTAAGCATGTGCATGGAACTAGAGAAATGTACTTTGCCCTCAATGTTTAAGGAGTTACATAAGTCTAATGTCTTTAGATTATATTGTGTGCTGCTAAGAAATAGTATGTACTACAACTGGGGATTTGAGGGACAAAGTAATTGTATTGTACATGAGTTCACTTTTGTTTTTCTTAATGTTCTTTGGCTGAAAGTTCAAGGCTGGGATATCATCGATGGGACTACCGAGAATTCTGTTTATGGGTGATTGGGCTTCCACTGTAACTTTACCCTGTCCTCTTTCTTTGCATCTTTGTTGTCATAATTAAAATAATAATAAAAAAATTAAAAAAAAATTACCCAAAACACTTATTTATTTCCCAGAGGTTCCCACAAAAGTCCTAGAATTGAATCTCATTGGCTGGATAAAGTCATATATCAGCTCTAAAGCAATAATTGTAACCATAAAGATATAGAAGTTTGGTCTCTGCTGCCATGAAAAAGTCAAATGCACTTCAAAAGACAAAGATGATTTGAAAAAAGACCTTAAAATCCCTGATCAGCATTGCTTTTTTTCAAAGCAAGTAACAATGTAATTGTTATTACATTTATATTGAATAGAAAAAAATGGGGGGTGTTAGACATATAGGATAGGGAATGAGACATTTGCTTTGCAGATAGCTAGACCCAGTGTGATCCAAAGCACTGAATATAATTCATGACTTACTATGACCTACCCTGATCACAGGGCCAGGAATACCTCCCCAATATCAGTCAGCATAGAATGAAGAGACATGATTGAAAGATTTCCTTCTATAGTTTTTCCCTTAAAGAATCTATTGATGGGGCCAGCGAGGTGGTGCTAGAGGTAAGGTGTCTGCCTTGCAAGCGCTAGCCAAGGAAGGACTGTGGTTCGATCCCTCGGCGTCCCATATGGTACCCCCAAGCCAGGGGCGATTTCTGAGAGCTTAGCCAGGAGTAACCCTTGAGCATCAAACAGGTGTGGCCCCCGAAAAAAAAATCTATTGATGATGTGAAGTAAAGATGACAATATCAAGGGAAAACCAGAGTACAAATGAGACTTAAGCAAACGTTACATGAAATTTCATAAATTTTATACACATCTATAAACTTCCCATTATGTATATTATACCATACTAGTAAGAATTACTGATAGCAAACAAGAGAAACAGATTAAATACATAAAAACAACTTGAACAAAAATGAATTTTGGGGGGGGCCAAAGAGATAGCATGGAGGTAGGGAGTTTGCCTTTCATGCAGAAGGTTATTGGTTCCAATCCCGGCATCCCATATGATCCCCCAAGCAGACCAAGAGTGATTTCTGAGCATAGAGCCAGGAGTAACCTCTGAGCACTTCCAGGTGTGATCCAAAAAAAAAATGAATTTGGGGAAATATCTGATGGCTTAAAAGATAAAGTAAGGCTGTAAAAAATAATATGGGGAGGAAAAAGCAATGCTGACCTTAAATAAAATCTCTCCTGTGATCTACCAGTCAGAGGACAAGGAAGATAGATTTCTTCAGTCTTCATCTGCATCTAAACTGGAATTGAGACCCTGTCACCTGCCTATTTTGAGTCCCACACCCAAATGAGGTATTGAGAATTTGAGTCAATGGAAAGCAAGATCCCAAATGAATTTCTCCTAAATGATATTTGCAGAAGTGGTCATGCGTCAAGCAAGGAAGAGAATCTTTCAGAACCTGCAAAATCCAGTGATCTCAGCACTCGTAAAGGCAATACCATGACCTTAGAAGGAAAATTACTGGAGCACATCAGAAAGTTCCCCAACAGAGGACAAGACAACCCAGATGATACAGACAGGAACAGAAGGGCAAGAGTTGAGAAAAAAAATTCCAGAAAACATAGCAGGACCAACGACAGGGGGAAAGAAATAACTTTGGTTGAGTAAAAGAGGGAAGGTTTTTCTAAATTCAAAAAATTTTGGTTTTGTTTTGGTTTTTTTTTTCTTTTTCAGTAGCATCTCGGTGCCTCAAAGATCATCTTTAAAAACAGCTGTTACCCAACAACTACTTAAGGCTTGAAATAAAGGAAAACATTCCCACGCCAACTCTGCACTCAAAATAGAAGCTGCAGAGATATAAAAATACCAAGGCCACACTAGCAGCCTGAGTTGAAGCTTTTTAGGGAACAAATGGCTCTGTGGGCTCCTGAAGTCCTCACTCCTCCTCTTCACACCATTGTCACTTTCTCCTGGGTGCCCACACTCAGGGTAGCTGGGAGAAAAGGAGGCTAAGCTACCATCTGGAGCCAGAGCCCGCCCTCTGCTCCAAGCCCCTGCAAACGTGCTCTTCCCAGGAACAGCAAAGTGCCAACACCAGGAAACTTGTTTCTAGCATTTATTGAGCATTTAATAGGGCTAGAACTATTCTAAGAATTCCACTAAATAAAGCCTCTAAAACCAGCTCTGAGTATGCTGCATTAATTCCTATTTGACGGACCTAGAAACTCAGTCAAGTGCCCCATGCCATTAAGCATCCATTTATTGGACCTTTCACATCAGGGCAAAGAAACATACCTGAATTTCTGAAAACATTTTTGGGGGAAGGCATCAATAGAGAGGAGGTAGGAAACACTCTAGAAGTTAAATACTCCCACAGTGCCAGATTTTTGCAAGTATCTGCTAAGTCTAGAAAACAACAAACCTGGGGCCGGACAGATAGCACGGAGGTAAGGCGTTTGCCTTTCATGCAGGAGGTTATCGGTTCGAATCCCGGCATCCCATATGCCCCCCCCCCCCCCGTGCCTGCCAGGAGTAATTTCTGAGCCTGGAGCCAGGAATAACCCCTGAGCACTGCCGGGTGTGACCCCAAAACCACAAAAAAAAAAAAAAAAAAAGAAAGAAAAGAAAACAACAAACCTAACATTTATTCAGTGAACGTACAGTGTAAATGTGTATCTAAAAATGAGCAAAATGGACTGGTCATTTCCAAAAGAGTTTTTAGGATGGATACCAGGAGGTCTTAAAAATATGACCAAAGATGGAGGCACATGTGCCCCCAGGATGCAGTGCCCACTCAGACAATAGCAAGGCTTGTCCTTGCTTCACAACCCGCCTATCTATGGCTGCTGTGGGCAAGTAGTGGCTGGTACCAGGTCTGTCAGGAGCTGTCTTGAAGAGTAGATGAGTGTAGCATGGAACTACAGCAGAATGGCTCTGATAAAAATTTATGGATTTGCCTTACACGTGGCCAACCTCAATGCCCAGCATCCCATGTGCCCCACCCTACCCCTGAGCCTTCCAGGAGTGATTTCTGGGCATCAAGCCAGAAATAACTCCTGAGCACCATCAGGTGTGCCCCCCCCAAAAAAAATTTATTAGCCAATTAAAAGAAAATGATCAAAATGAGGACTAAATAAATACATAGCACAGGAGGTATGGTGTTTGCCTTATATACAGTGCACCCCAGTTTTATGTTCAGCATTGCATTTGGTCCCCCGAGCACTGTAGGAATCATTCCTGAGCACAGAGTCAGGAATAGTCTCTGAAGGTCAAAATGATAAATGTTGTTATATATACTCATACATGTATTTTTTTAATTCTCTGTGTGTATACAATCATCATTTTTTAATTGCCTGATTCTTGGCAAGCGTGAAGTCACTTAAATGTCTCAACAGCCCAAAGAAGTAAATACCATTTGTTATCCCCAGATGACAAATGAAGAAATGGAGGCTCCCAGAGTTACGTAACTGCCTTTGGTGAGGCTTGCTCAGCTAATGTATGCTTTCAAGGCCATTATTCTGCACTGCAAGTAGGAATACTACTAGTAGCAGTATTATTAGTGCTATTAACTTTAATGAGTATGTTTAGCCACTGAGATTATTGCTATTAGAAATAATATCATTGCTAACAGTATGCTTCGTCTTTAATTGAATAGGCTTCATAGGCAACCACTGTGAATGAGAATCAAAACAGCACCATCTAGTAATGTGGTCAAATCTGGGGCAAGTTACTGGACCTCGCTGGGCTCATTTGCTCATTCACAAAAGAAGCATAACAGTACTTTATCATGAGCTTAAGATGTGGATTAAAATTAGGTCATTGGTTACAAGTGCTTAGTTAGAGCAGAGATAATCTATGAAAAATGTTTTCAGCAATGCCTCGTGTGGAGGCGTTAAACAAAATATTACTACCTTTCTTTTTTCAGTAGGGAAATTAAGGTAAAGGATTGCACGCATTCTCTGAAGTTGCACAACTAATATAAAATGTAAAGTATCTCATGCTTTTGCCTGTCAGAGTGGGAGAAAGTGGGTGACCATGGGGTGGGGGAGTTTGCAGAGATCAGCAATGATGCTCTTTAGATGATTATTACAGATTATTACAGAGGAACTTCTAAGAGCAATCAATGTTACTGGTAAGAGTCCCCTTGATACATCTGTAGAAGGTAAAATGATGCACAGTCTCACCCCAAAATTCAAATAGGTGAATTGACAGAAATGTACAAATTTCCAGGATTCTCAGACACCTGTGTTCCCCCTCCCCATCTAGAAAGATTCCTGGCAGGAATTCCTTGATGGATAAACACCCCCAAGCCTCACTCCATACTTAGAAAGAAAACTCCCAAATTGGTTAGGACAATAATTCTCACTTCTATTTCTGAATCATTAGCCTGGTGTGGGAAGGAATATAATTTTTAACTCTCTTCACAAGGGCTCTGAATGCAGAAAGCTGCCATACTCTGAAAATGCTAAATTACTAGGACTTGTCCAGAGTCCCCAGGTCAATTGAAATCTAGACATGATTGACCCCAAAAAATGATCCCACCAAAGATATTCCCTGACTCCAGGCAATGTTCTTTCTACCTTCCATAGAACCTAAAAAGAATCTTAAGTAAATCATCAACTTTTCAAATGTTTCCAGTTATTAAAAATAAGAATTATATAGAGAAAGAGAAAACAAGATGAAAAAATACTACGATGGGCCAGGGGAGCTCTGTGAAAATAGACATTCTCTTTTAAACTCCTTTTTAATATTTTCCAACTTTTCTACAATAAAATAGAGCATTGCTGAGAGGAAGCAGTAAGCTTGATAGCTGTCATTTTGTATTTTAGTTTCCTAAATGTTGCATTTAGAAGCTTATCCCATTTTGTTTCTATTTTTCCTGGCTTCTACTTAAAAAAAAAGAACAGAAAGAAAAATAGAAAAATGTTAATGGAGGGTTTTTTTGTGGTGGGGGAGAAAAATGAATTTGCTTAAAAGTGAACCAAAGCAAAGCTAGGAAGGAAAAACTGTGATATTTGATTAGCAACACTATGAAAAATTACAGCTGCTGACCTAGAAATTTTGAACTCCTCTATTGTCCTTGAAAAGATAAAGAAATGAATGGTGCAGCCTTGGATGATTTAATAAGACATATGTTTTCAGATGCTAGGTGCCTTTATCAAAATGCCATTAAGAAGGGGGCCAGGAAAGACAGTAAAAGCCTGCATCCTGGGGGTGTGATAACAAAAGAATGATGATCAAGCCTTATGTCTATCTAGCACTTTCCAGTTTTCAAAACCCATTTATTATAATTAGCAATTGGAAAGCACCCAAATGGCCAACAACAGGGGAATGGCTAAACAAACAGTGGTCGATTAACTCAGATGGCGTACTTCATAAAGAAAGACAATGGTGAATTGCCGACCGCGCTGATTCTGGAAATATCTGCATGACCTCATATTAACTAAGAAAAAAAAAAATGAAGCCTGAAGTGGTGCCTTGGGACTCCAACAAGGCACTTTAAAAGGCCCATCACATTAGCTCCTTGGACAAGATGGAGACGGGAGGGCTTCATTGTTCCAGAAAAGAGCTGATGTCAAATTACACTTCCAACCAGCAGTGAGCTGAGTAGTATTTCACAAGACAAAAGCCAGTCCCCTATTTATACAGATAATGCATTTCTGCTTTCTTTTTTTTTTTAAAGCCTGCGTTAGGAAATTAACTTTATATCATGGAAAGGATTCTTTTATCAGGGATGGAAAGAAAATAGGAACTCTCTCTTATGTCTTGCCTTCTTCACATAATCGTTTTATATTTATGCCAAGCAATTCATATAGCCTTTTATTGTGCTCTTATCATTCACTCTGAAAAAAAAAAACATGAAAATCCGGGGGCTTAAGTCCAGAATGAGTTTTATCATTTTTGAAAATAATGTATTTCTTTTAAGGGGAAAAGACACACCCACCAAGGCTTGAGAATTGTACCAGATAGTGCTGAGGGTTAAGAAAAACATGCACCGGAGCCTTCAAGATTTCTCCCTGCCTCATTTTATTTGGTCTCAGTTTGCACTTAGTATCAGATTAAGCTTATTATCAAATTAAAGGATATTTTCTATTTTCCACACAAAGTTAGCAAACCATGTCAAGGTCTGAGAGTTGTGGCCTTGTCCTGGTTCCATGTGACACAGGTGCCATTTTGGTAAAGAAATTCAAGTGCATTTGAAAAATCTCACATTTGTTCTCAAAAACTGCTTATTCTATCTTGTGTTGGATGTTAAAATAAGATAAATAATAATGAAGTATGGTGAAGATAATATACTACTTTAAAAGTAAAACATTTTCACTCTGAAGGCTTCTTTTATCACTGGGATTTCAAGATTTTGCTCAACAGAAGATTATATATTTTTTAGTCCCTACACTAAGTGAAAATGTAGAGGATTAGACCATCAAACTTGTAAATGGCAAAGAAGCCAAGAAAGGGAGTGTTATATTATCTTGGCTCCAGAAACAAAATTCTAGAATAGTCTTTGCCAAGTTATAAAAGTATGTTTACTTGTCTCCAGGTAATGAGGATAATATAAAGCTTTCCAATATTATTCCAAAAGAATATTTCTTCTTAGAATGTCAAAAAGAAGAGAAATTTGGGGTTAGCTCTGTTTCATTGACTTGAAGGAGAATGTAAGCAAAATATTACTTATGGTTGGAGGAAAGGGTCCAGAGCAACCAATAAGAGCACTTTTAGTCTCTTATCTGCAAACCTCTTCAGAGATCTGGTCAAAAAGATCTTATTATCGAAAAGATCTTGTTTAGATGGAAGTAACTCTCACTTTAAATATTTCTATCTGTGGTTATGAATTTAGCATTTATATTCAAGATCATATTTTTTAACTTTTTAAGTAAATTTACCATTACTTTAGTAGTTACTCATGATTGGATTTCAGGTCTATCTTTCAACAACAGTCCCCTCCCCAGTGTATACTTCCCTCCACAAAAGCTCTTCCTTTCCGTTTTACCCACTGACTGCTTTGCCTCCATTCTCAACCTTGTATTTAGCATGTTCCCCTTCTTGTTTCCTTCTTATGGCCACCATATTCTGCCAGTTTGGCCTTCTATTTCCTGGTCATATTTATGTAATTTTCTCTTGTGGGCCTCCTGGAATAACCAGAGGGCCATATGTCTCCAGTTGAGAAATGCTGGTAAGATGGAAACAGCGAGAAGATGAATGAAGTGAGATGGCTCAGTGTGTGGAATATTTCTAATGCTTAGAACTTTGCAAATATAAGTTACACTCATAGATAATAAATTCACTTTTGAAAGAGGTGTTTTTATACACTGGAAATTACTTGGGAGAAAGTAGAAAAAAATTATACCCTCAAGTGATTGGAGGCAAGGTGTGCCTTCAGGATCCCTTTTAATATTTTCATTTTTTTTTTTTTGGTTTTTGGGCCACACCCGGCGGTGCTCAGGGGTTACTCCTGGCTGTCTGCTCAGAAATAGCTCCTGGCAGGCACGGGGGACCATATGGGACACCGGGATTCGAACCAAACACCTTTGGTCCTGGATCAGCTGCTTGCAAGGCAAACGCTGCTGTGCTATCTCTCCAGGCCCAATTTTTTCATATTCTAATTCTGATTTGTACTGAGCATGTGAAATTGATTTTGTACAAGTATAAGTGAAGTTTAATAAACATTTAATAAACATTTCTATTTAGCTCTACCTACTTCCTCATACCATAAAAATGTATATGCATATGAGTAAATAATAATCTAGTTCAAGAAAAATATAAATAATTAAAGGTCAATTCTGAGATCAAAGAACTGTATGAGAATGCAGGTTACTTGAGATTTTATGCAGTTACCAAATAAACTGTAATGGGGGGGCGGAGAGATAGCATGGATGTAGGGCATTTGCCTTGCATGCAGAAGGACAGTGGTTTGAATCTCAGCATTTCATATGGTCCCCTGAGCCTGCCAGGAGTGATTTCTGAGCGTAGAGCCAGAAGTAATCTCTGAGAGCTGCCAGGTGTGACCCCCCCCCAAAAAAAAACTGTGATGGGCATTTGAGCCCCCAGCTTGCCAAAGCAAAAAGAAAATTATAGTATAGCCTAGATATGATCAACATGGATTCAATCCCCAGCACCCCAACAAGTCCTCTGGATATGATTAACCTGCAATAAAATCTCCAGCACCCAGTCAGATCATCTGAGTCCTCTTAGAAGTAATCCTTAAGCATAGAGGCAAGAATAAGCCCTGAGAACCAGGTATGATCCGGAAACAAATCAGAGAGAGAGACAGAGAGAGAGAGAGAGAGAGAGAGAGAGAGAGAGAGAGAGAGAGAGAGAGAGAGAGAGAGAGAGAATATAACTCATCACTTGATTCTTAATGCTTCAAGAAAAAAAATTATCCAAAGGTCTTCAGGAAAAGGAAAACTTCTGGCATTCAGCCCTGAAGAGAATTGTTCTTACTTGACAGGGATGGGGTGGGGGACTGATTGGGGTCACAAAGGTTCTCCATCACGAAAACATACAGCAAATAGAATAATGTGAACCTTGAAGTGCTCTTAGTGCATGACCTCTGGACACAATGCAGCAAAAACAATTGTGTGCAGACTGGGGAAATAAGATTCCAATTTTTAATGGCATAGGTAACCCTACAATTGAATAGCTCAGCTAGATGTTTGAAATGGAGTCATGGACATATGACCCACATATGACATAACTTTCAGACCATCCTTTATCCTCATTTCCCAAAATCATTTAAGAGTTTGAGATTAGATGCTATGCTAAGAGGTGGTCTTCCTTTAAGTGGTAAACATTTCCCTATTGCTTTATTTATTTTTGTCTTTGTGCCAACCCAGCAAGGCTGAAGGGTTTACTCCTGACTCTGCACTTGGGAATTTCTCCTGGATGTTCTCAGGGGAATCCATATAGAATGCCAGGTATATTGAGCCCAGATCAGCTGCATGCAAGGCAAGCATTTTACCCAGTGTATTATTTCTCCAGCCTTTTCCTCTTGTTTTAACTCCTTTTCTTTAATGCCCAAGATACTTACTCAGAACCTTCTTTTCTGTTTCACTTCACTAACTCTCACCTACAGCCTCTACAGAAGCTCACTTTTCCCTTTGTGGTACAAGGCAGCTTGTATGACATGTATCCTCCCACTGGCAACTAAATTAAGACATCAAAATCTTGTCACATCAGGCATCTAATAATCACTAGTTGTTTGCTAGCACTGTTCATTTGGGATGAATTTTAAATTCTGATCTTGAAAGAAGGCTGCCTTGTTTCATGAACAGTCATAGTCAATTCAAATGCCTTGATTGTAGCTGAATGCAGGATGTTGCTAAAACACGGGGATTATGTGACTTTGTCATCCATTACACTCATTTAGCATTGACTCTTTGAAGAGTTGGTGTTCTTCCAGGCAATGACCAACTGGCCAATGTGCTTGGAGGCAGCTCAAAAGAAAACCTGGAGAAAGAAAGTATGTGATCTTTCATAATGGAAGCCCTCTCCTTCTCTCATCTACCTTCCTTTGGATCATTTTTTCTTCTTTTAACCCATATTTAGATTTCCTCTTTATTCAAAAATTAAAACCTCTAAGTTCAAGGACCTCATCTACCTTGTCATCTCCAGAGATACACAAAGTCTGGCATTATAGTCAGCAGTAAATGTGTGCTGGATGGGTTGCAAAAATTATTGAATAACTTTCCCAGCTCATAGTAGGGAATTGTTGGAGGTTTGGGTGTGTTGTCCTTCACTTTTGTCTCTTCCTCTTTGAAAGGTGAGATTTGAGTCCATGCTCTTAAGAATGGGATATTCCCTCTCATAATAGAGAAGCTAGTAGAGTCCTTTGCTACCCAACATTCTATGGGCATAAAGTTTTGTTCCTGTCCATGGAGCCTCCTGCCCTGGGTGAATGAAAGTTATGTGTGTGTCTCCATTGAAAACCTTAAAAATGTAGGTGTACCTCCTTCAATGACCCTTTGATCTTATTCTAATAACTAGTTTCTGAGTCAACCTCTTATGTGCAGGCAGTAAAGAGAGCAGGAAGGTGAAGAGCTATTTTTCATCTAGCTTGGGTAACTGCAAACCTGGTAATTCCAACAGAGTGCTCAATACTGGAAACCAAACTTTTTATTTTATTTTATTGAGACAATTATAATCTACAGAATCCTTTATAGTTGAATTTCAGATATATAATGAGTCAGGGCCTTTCCCACCACCAGTGTCAACCTCCCTGAACCAATGGACCCAGAATGCATCTTATACCACCACTCTTTGCCCCCTGGCCTGTCAGTATAACAGGCCCCTTTAAGTTTAGATGTTAAAGTTTAAGTCCCTTGATTATATTATCATTGGCTTTGCCTTGTACATTTATTCTGTCCTTATTTATTTCCCCATCAATGCATCTAAGACCACTTGGTCCCTGGCCCTCAGCCTTTATTTCTTTCCTCTTAGTTTTATAGGAAAATGTAGGAATATGTGGTAAAATAAACTAATCCCTGTCCCAAGGCTCTATGAAAAAGACAAGATCCCAATTTAAAAGATAAGAGATAAAAAATACAATAAAAAATAGATCTGTGTGAGGCAGGTTCCTTTTTGTTTGTTTGTTTGTTTGTTTTATTGGTTGGTTGTTTTGGTTTGCTTTATTTTGGTATATTGGTTTTTGGTTTTTAGAGAGTTTTTTGTTGTTTTGTTTTGTTTTTATTTTGGTTTTGGTTTTGGTTTTGTTTTGTTTGCATAGGCACAGCAAAATATGGGGAAAATAAAAAGGAAAAATCTTTGGCATAAAAAAGGGAGAACTTACCTATGCAGCATCCTGGCATAAGGCCAACTATTACAGGCTTCAGGCATACTTTGTTGTCCAACCCCAAAGTCTTTCTTGTAGTCACAGTAAAATGTCTCCAGAATCACAGTTGTCACAGTCAGGTTTCTGTAGTTAGAGATACTGGTTTCTCTACAGATCTTATGTCGAAGTCAGGGTGACATGGAGCAACTTTTGTGGAAACTAAACCTTTAAATGTGGTATGTGCGGGAAGGGGTTCTTTTTGGTGCATCAGTTTGGCATCCTTTCTAATCAGTATGTTAAAAATGAGTACCTTTCTTCAAGTTGGTAACTTTGAAAGCTCCCCTTCTGGCTCAGAAAGGCTTGATTGGTGACTGAGTTCTTCACATATAATCACTTCATTTAGAAAATCTGCATGCTCAGGGACTATCATGCTAAAAAAGTAGACACTTGAGCTTCAATCTGTTCTCAAGGTTTCTCTGTCTGAATAGAAATGTGTGTTTTCCAGAGACAAAAGCAAGTTTGCACTTTCAAAACAACCAGTTAACTGAAACGACACCGTGCAATGCTTGATGTCTTTATTAATCACACGTATTGAGCAATAACTATGTATATTCCACTGCACATTCTGTCATGTTATGTCACTCTTTAGAGAATTCTAGCATCTTAAAACTTCCTAAATTGGGGCTCATATATTTTTCAAAGGGGCTAGGAGATAATTTAGGCAAGGCACAGACTTTGTCAAGTTCAAGAGCTATATATTATCTTAATGAATAGGTAATGTATTTTCCATTGATGCACTTGAGAAGTAATTGTACTTATCAATTAATGAGATAAAATGGTTTTCCTTAAGAATTAATGTATGTGGGGCCGGGGAGATAGCACAGTGGTAAGAATTTTGCCTTAGATGCAGGAGGACAGTGGTTTGAATCTCGGCATCCCATATGGTCCCCCGAGCCTGCCAGGAGCGATTTCTGAGCATAGAGCCAGGAGTAACCCCTGAGCGCTGCTGGGTGTGACCCAAAAACAAAAACAAAAATAAAACAAAAAAAGAATTAATGTATGTAAGAAGTACATCTATTGAGAAAACAGTATAAACAGAAAACCTACAGAAAATGACAAGAATTATCAAGGTAGACTGCAAATAACTTGGAAATTTAAAAACTCAAGAGTGACTGCAAGATAGACTGAAAAATCATTATGGTATTTGCTTTGCCAGAATGACACTGAAGTGACATTGGCCAACCAAGTCAGTACGCTAAATAATGCACTCAGAGGAATATCCTAAACTACTGGATATCAAAGGCATCTTTAATCATCATCATCATTTTCCACAATCATCATAATTTTCAATTCTGTAGTTCAATATGTTAAAAACTAATGCTAAAGCAAGTGGAAAATAACAGGGTTTTCACTCTGGAGAAGGAAAGGAAATGTTTAGAACACATCTGCTTATGCTTAAGGCTTACTTCTGCTTTTACACTTAAGGTTTGCTCCTGGAAGTGTTCTGGCAGCCTTATGCAGTGCCAGGGATCAAACATACCTAGTCTGCAGCATGCCAGGCACTTTCTGGCCACAAGTACTCTCATTTGTATTTGTTTTTCTTTTGTAAGCATTTCTAATTTTTTTGATTGTTTTAAATAAATGAATGTTTTACTTGAATCACTGCGAGATACACAGTTCCAAAGTTGTTCATGATTGAGTTTCAGTCATACAATGTACAACACCCTTCACCAGTGCACATTTCCTGACACCAGTATCCCCAGTTACCCTCCCCCGTGCCCTCTTCCCTACCAACCTGCGGCAAACATTTTTTTTCCAAGACATTTTTTCTCTATCTCTCTCTTTCTCTCTCGCTTTACTTTTAGGCACTGTAGTTTTCAATATTATTATTGAAGGGGCATCATGCATATCACTTTATTGCCTTTCAGCATCCAGTTCTTGTCCAGAGTGATCATTTCTAACTATCATTTTCATAGTGGCCCCTTCTCTGCCCTATCTGCCTTTCCTTACCATGGACTGATCCTCCTGACCCTTGTGTCTATTGTCTCTGGATATTAATACCATACTATCTTTTTTATATGTCCCACAAATGAGCACTCACTTTTAAAAAAAATAAATATTTATTGGGTTATATGTGTTACTTCTTTGGCAAAGAAAGATGGGCTTCCATGATGTAAGATTCATTCTCAGCATCTAAGTTCATCACTCATGAACCAGGGAACCCAAAAGAGGTCTTTCATCCAACAATTGATACCTATCCAACAGTTACTAGGTATTTGGGGGCACCTTAGTTGAGAAGACACATATAAGGGTATGGAGTACGTCTGTGAACAGAATAAATAAAAAGCTATTTGCCCTTCCAAAGCCAACTTCTAATGAGAGAGAAGACCCATAAACATGACTAAGCAGCTAATTGTAGAATGTGTTGTAAGATGAGTAGTACTTTATAAAAAAAAATGATAAAGTAGCAGGAAAAAGTATACAAGAGTAGAAGCATGGAGCAAGCAATAAAATGGAAAGTGCATAAGCCAAATGAGCAATAGGGGGAGTAAAATACTTAGGGCTTCCTAAATCCATAGTCTGAGTTTAGACAATTTAAGGTCCTCTCACTAATTCTCCTGCTCTGAGCAATTATTGTCCTATATTGCCTATTGTCCAATATCTGAAAACCATTGTTTCTTTTTTAACTTGGTTTGGATTGATAGGTAAGTCCAGCCCCTGTTGTTCCAAAGTTCAGTTCTCAGCATGTGAAATCCAAGATATTTATTGGATGCCAGAGTGGGGTATAGGGCTTGCTAACACACATCTTCTGCATCCCAAACTCTAGAATTCCTGACTTAGTAAACAGGTTTGGGTGAAATCCAAGAATATCTATTTCTGACAAGTTCCCTTAAGATCTGTTGCTACTAGTCAGTGACCGCACTTTTTGAGAACCATTTGAGTACAATAATTTTCCCTACCTTTTGGCCAACATATTTTTTTACTAAAGCTTTTACTAAAGATCAGCTTCCACCTGATTATAACCTGGGATAGCTGCAGAGCTCTTTAACCTTACGGATCCAGTTTTCCCACTTTCTTTTCCTCTCTTTTGGTTAGTTTTTCTGTTTTTCTCTCTCATCCTTCCCTGTGTCAGACCCAGGGGAGAGAGGTCCTCAAACTACGGCCTATGGGCCACATATTGTATTTGTTCCCATTTTGTTTCTTCACTTCAAAATAAAATATATGCAGTGTGCATAGGAATTTGTTCATAGTCTTTGTTTTTAGTATAGTCTGAGTTTTTAGTATGGTCTGAGGGACAGTGAACTGGCCTTTGTTTACAAAGTTTGAGAACTAATCAGCACGCTCAATCTGGGCCAGATTTTCTTGGCCTCACTTGACTGACGCCTTTTTCCCAATGCGTGTGCCACTTCTGGAAGGTTCTCCTTCTACCAGGGTATACAGGTTAATCCAAGAAGTCAGAGTCCATTCTACAATGTTTTTCTACCCTCAAGCTAAACTAAGACCTCCCTCTTCTGACTCTCATCCCTCTCTGGGCACTTAGTACAGAGTTTCTGAGCATGTTGACCTTATCCAACTGTCTCGCTTCCCTATTATATTTAGTACTCCTACAAGATCTTTTTAATTTATTGTTTAATTATGGTCAATATTACATTAGGAATAGATGTGTTAAGACACCTGAGAACTTTTTTCCCAGGCCACTGTTACCCAATTCTCTGTTCACACTGATTGGAAGGAGTCTATGGGCAGTGAAGGGGCAACGGACACTAATATGCTCCACAATATGCACTCACCCAAACAGGAGTCCAGTGTCCCTCAAGACAGAATAGAAGTTAAAAATCGGAGAGGAGGGGCTGGAGTGGTGGCACAAGTGGTAGGGTGTTTGCCTTGCAAGCGCTAACCTAGGACAGACAGAGGTTCTTTCCCTCAGCATCCCATATGGTCCCCCAAGCCAGGAGCAATTTCTGAGCACATAACCAGGAGTAACCCCTGAGCATCACCAGGTGTAGCCCAAAAAGCAAAAAAAAAAAAAATCTGAATGGAAAATCTACTTGTTTTTACATAAGTATCCATTATTCTTTTTTTATTTTTTGGGTTTTTGGGTCATACCTGGCAGTGCTTAGGGGCTACTCCTGGCTCTAGGCTCAGAAATCACCCTCAGCAGGCTCAGGAGACCATATGGGATGCCGGGATTCAAACCACCGTCCTTCTGCACGCAAGGCAAACGCCTTACCTCCATGCTATCTTTCCAGCCCCAGTATCCATTATTCTTTTTCACTTTTTTAGCATGCCCTAAATTATCTTGGATTTATAATGACCACACAAATGAAGATAAAAGTCAGCCAGCCTTTATTTTGCGGAGAACAGTACCAAAGGAATATAGAAAAATTGTATTATCCAAAGCACACTCTCCTGATACTTGAGTCTCCAGTGCATACGATGAAGCTTCTGTTCCATCTGCATTCACAGCTGTTGCATTCGTGACAACATAAGTATGTTAGCATCTGACTAGTTTGCTGTGTTTTGGATAGCAGTTGTGCAGAAGCATCTAAATGGTAATTAGTTAAGTTACTTTTCATTAACTTTTCCTGTTTTTTCCAATATCACTTTATATTAATTTTGTTTTAAAAGTTTTCAATTAAGGGCCCGGAGAGATAGCACAGCAGCATTTGCCTTGCAAGCAGCTGATCCAGGACCAAAGGTGTTTGGTTCAAATCCCGATGTCCCATATGGTCCCCCGTGCCTGCCAGGAGCTATTTCTGAGCAGACAGCCAGAAGTAACCTCTGAGCACCGCCGGGTGTGACCCAAAAAAAAAAGTTTTCAATAAAAAAAGTTTTCAATAGACATATTATGCCATTTTACTTCTGGACAGTGAAGGCATTGTGCTTTATTGTGAATTGCTATTTTTAAAATAATATCTTTATTTAAGCACCATGATTACAAACATGTTTGTAGTTGGTTTTCAGCCATAAAAAGAACACCTCCTTTCACCAGTGCCACATTTCTACCTCCAATGCCCCCCATCTTTGTCCTCCTCCATGAGATGAAGCTCACCACAAAGAGTGGTGAGTGCAGTTAGAGAAATAACTACACTAACAACTACCATGACAATGTTAATGAGTGAGAGAAGTAGAATGCCTGTCTCGAATACAGGCAGGGGGTGGAGGTGAATAGCTATGAAAAGGGTCATAGAGTAGAATAAAGTTGAGCCCACTATCCAATGGACAAATTGAGATTTCCCTTGCGCTACAGTTGAGTTCTCCAAAATTTCATTGCAGTACATCTCTCCCTTCTTGCACTCGCCTTCTCCAGCCATATAAAACTCCCGATACATAGACATCATTTGCACATGTTCTGGCTTCCTCTACTTAATGCTTTGTTGTTCCCTTTTTGTTGAATTCTCATTGGTCCTATAAAACCTTGCTTCATTATCACGCACATTTTTAGATAAATGAGTCTTTGTTATTAATTAATAAATCTCCAATGCCATCTTTTCTAATTTATTTTAATTAATTATTATTAAAAAGTTTAATTGAATCACTATGAGATACAGTTACAAAGGTGTTCATGATTGAATTTTGATTATACAATGTCCAACAACCATCCTTTCACCAGTGCATAATTCCCTCCATCAATGTCCTCAGTCCTGGTATGCTTACCACCTCCCCGCTGCCTTTCTATTTCTTTCTCCATGCCTGCCTCTATGGCAGACATTCTTTTTCTGTCTCTTTTTCTTTGCTTTTCTTTACTTTTCTTACTTTACTTTACTTCACTTTACTTTTCAGTTTGGTTTTGGTTTTGGTTTTAAGTTACAACTGGAGACTCTCAGCGGTTACTCCTGACTCTGCACTCAGAAATCGCCCTTAATAGACTCAGCGGGATCTTATGAAATGCCAGAAATTGAACAACCCTTGGTCCTGGGTTGACCGCATGCAAGACAAATGCCCTAAAACTGTGCTATCTCTCTGGCTCCAGTCTCTCTTTTTTTTTTTTTTTTCTGTCTCTCTCTTACTCTTGCCTTTTCCCCCTTTAAACACTGATTTGCAATTTGGTTACTAAAGGAGTATATCATGCATATCACTTTACCTCCTTTCAACACCTGATTCTTATCCAGAGTGAACGTTCTCAACTATTATTGTCATTGTGGTCTCTTCTCTACCCTCACTATAACCCCCCATCTTTGTAGCAAACTTCCTACCATGGACCAGTCCACCTGGACCTCATCTATATTGTCTTTGGATATCATTACCATACTATTTTTAGATCTGCAAATAAGTGCAATCATTCTAAATCTATCCTTATCCCTCTGACTCATGTTATCAGCATAATACTCTCCATAACTATCCATGTATAAGCAAATTTTATGACTCCACTTTTCCCAATAGCCTTGTAGTAATTCACTATGTAGATGTTTTTAATGTCTTTTTCTTCTTTTATTATTTATATATAGAAAAGGCATGTGTGTAATTTTATAGTCTGCCACTTTACTGTAGATATCTATTGTTTCTAGCAGTCATTTTCTGCAGTGTCTCTAGGATTTTCTAACTATGGTATCGTATCATTTGCACATAGAGAAAGCTTCAATTCAGGTCAGGAGCAATAGCACAGCCATAGGGTGTTTGCCTTGCACATAGATAACCCAGGAGGGACCCAGGTTCAATTCCCAGCATCCTATATTGTCCCCCTAGCCTGCCAGGAGTGATTTCTAAGTGAGATCTAGGAGTAACCCTTGAGCACCCTGCCAGGTGTGACTCTAAAACAAGCAAACAAAAGAGAAAGCTTCAATTCTTCCGATCCTATGTGAATGCCCTTGATAACTTTTTCTTACCTAACTGCAATGGCAAGTACTTCCAGAACTATATTGAATAGAAGTATTAAGAGTTGATAACCTTGTCTTGTGCCTGACCTTAGAAAGAAGGCTTTTAGTTTTTCTCCACTGAGCATAATAATTGCTGTGGTCTTGAGGTAAATGGATTTGTCTATATTAAGAAAAATTCCTTTAATCTCTATGTTGTCGAGAGTTTTAATCATGAATGATGACCCCCATTTCTAAAGTTTTACCCAGATTCCTCTTCTAAAATCCCTCCGGCCCATCACTGACATCACTATTTATTAGAACAAACTATTCTGGTTGTATTTTTCAGTTGATTTTGTCTTCCTCTAGAACTCCCCTGAAACAGCACTTTAATTGAGAGCTATGAATTTGGAATCAACCAGATGGGTTCAAGTTCACCTTTTATGTAATTCTAACTTTGGGTAAATAATCTTTCTTTTTTATTTTTAATAATTACTTTATTGCAGCACTGTGTTTACCAGTTATTTCATGATTAAGTTTCAGTCATATCAGTCAGACAATGCATACCTCCCTTCACCAATAACTTTTTTTTTTTTTTTTTTGGTTTTTGGATCACATCCGGCTGCGCTCAGGGGTTACTCCTGGCTCTGTGCTCAGAAATCGCTCCTGGCAGGCTCGAGAGACCATATGGGATGCTGGGATTCGAGCCACCATTCATCCTAGATCAGCTGCTTACAAGGCAAAGGCCCCTACCACTGTGCTATCTCTCTACCACCCCAATAATTATTCATATGCACATAGTAAGGTAATAATACTTAACTCTTAAGGAATCTGAAAGCAATAAAATGAGAAATAAATGATAGATAGACAGACAGACAGATAGATAGATAGATAGATAGATAGATAGATAGATAGATAGATAGATAGATAGATAGAATGAACCTATCTAGCCCTCAGTACATTTCCTTTAGAAAATACACAAAAACTCAATAAAAAAAATTTAAAATATACAATAAATCATGGGGTTTTTTTGTATAATTCTCAACTCTTTATACCTAGAACATAGTAAATGTTCAATGAAAGTTCCTGTGTGGACTAATATGACCCTAATATACTAGTGTCTATAGGTAACTTTAAGAAAGAATATCTAATGATAGAATACCTAACCTCAGAGAAATCTATTAAGAGAGCCATTAGTCATCGGATTTTTATGGATCTTTCTAGTCATGCCTGTAGAGAGTTCATCTAGCCAAGCTCTGACTGTGCCTCTTGACCATTTATAATTAATCTGCATGACCCAGATCTCAGATGAAGGGGAATAGCCAGAAAAACATAGATGGTTGCTCTTTTTATTCAAGCTCTGTGCCAGAATACAGATAATCCTTTTAAGGGGGAATTTTTAGACTCTGTGGGAAGACCTGTCTCAGACTCGGCTCCAATTTAAAACAAGCACTGAAATGGAAGGGGGAGCTGAGAACTCTGACATTGATGAGGGAAGAAGTGAGCACGCTCATTTCTTCCAAAAAAAAATGGACATAGGGACTGGGGTAGGGGTCAGTTTCACCCGGATAACCAGACAAAGGAAAACTGTGAGAGAAGAGCGCCCCCTATCAGACAGAACAAGACATGGTTCTAATTCTAGTCCCCCTGGAAATTACCAAAAACAAAAACAATAAAAATAAAAGGAAATCACAATGATCAGTTCTGATTGCTCAGCCCCAAGGAAGTAACCACAGTAGGTACTGGAGTAAGAGTATCTTTTACTCCATTATCTATCCGTGTCAGACGGAGATTCATTTTCTTTTAATAATTCTGATATTCTTCCTTCAGAAGTTCTGCTTGTCAGAAAGTTGGAGACATTTTTGGAAGAGCCCTGAGTGATGATATTTTTTTCTTGCTGTCTTTTTGTTTAAATGTCAACCAGGTAAGGTTTCTGCATTTACCCTTCAGAGCTTGATGAGGATGGTTTTTCTGAGAAACCCATTTGGAAGTTAATTAAAATTTCAAATGTCCTTTGCTTTCAGCCCAAGTTATTGACAACACAGAGTACCTGGTCATGCTGCCTTAGAACAAAAGGCTCAGGCAAGTTTCATTTCCTTTTAAAATGTGACTTACTGCAAGTATCTTTTAGGTTATCTTTATCTTTTAGTAAGTTACTCTCATCAGTTAGCTGTGTTCCAGGATCCAGCCAATAGCAGCTCACTTTGCTTGTGTTTGGGAAATATTTCTCATCTCTCATGTTGACATTGAGGAGCAAGCTACCATCCCACTAGAAGATTCTCCTTCTTGAGTAGCTAGGAGTGGATGAGTTTCAAAATTAAAATCCCTAAATTACAACTGGCCACAACATTTCTTGTTGAGCATTCCAAGTTTTTTCCTAATCTGGCTTTCATTTCTCCTTCTACTGCCAACTCTTTTGGTTGTTGTTTTTTTTTTTTTAATTCCTTCCATTCTTATCTGGCTGTCAGAATGCTCTAGGCTTCTCAAATATAATTGTTTCTTTTCCTCATATTCAGTTTTAGGACATGTTCTTTCTATCTAAGACACTCTTTTCATTCCCTTATTCTCTGTTGTGCATCCTTCAAGTCTTCCTTCCTCCTGAAAACCACCTTGGAGTCCTCAATGTCCTCAGAACATTCTATCCTAACCCACTTATGTGATTATTAAATAAAAAAATTCCAAACATCTGTTCTGAACACGCTACTTTTCCATGGTTGAGTTTAGAATGTCTATACTCACTAAATGTCAACTAATGAGTAGAGTGGTGTTGCAGACACTTTCACAGGGCAAAAAATATCCCCTTTTATATATGCATTAACCAACATCTTTTGAGCTTTAGAATCCAAGATTCCTATAGCATCTTGATATGGAAACTAGAATTTTGGCTTTCTACTTCTAGGCCATTATTTGAAATATCATAGGCATAATTTCCACTTCGTTAATAGTTGGAAGGGAGAGAGATAAGAGTATATAAGGATGCCAGATAATATGGATGAATGTGGAGAGACCCAGCCACACTTGAGGTGTGTGTGGCAGAAAGCACATAACATATAAAGCAATGATGATGGTTCTATTGCTAAATTAAATATTAATAAATCTTTATTTAAAGAAGAGGAATGCCTCGTTTAAAGGGATCATTAAATAGAACATTATTTGGGTTCAACCATTAGCAAAGAACAAAATTGAGTGTGGACAGAGCTTGCTTATCTCACAACCAAAAAATGGGAACTTGCACACAAGTAACCCAGATTCAATCTCCAGCATCTCTTATGGTACTTTGAACCTATCCTGAACATCACCAGTGTGCCCTCCAAAAAATGGGGGGATCCAGAATCTTATGGGAAGTAATATGATGTTTAAATATTAACCCCCAACTGTTTTACATGTAACATGACTGAACTTTACAAGCAAAATACTCATGGGATTGACTACCTCTAAGTCTCCAATGTGCCAGTTTTACACTATGCATCATTGAACTTCGTTTTTGTTCTTACTGTTGTTCTCTTTTGGTTTTGTGCTTTTATTTGGGGACCATCTTGGAGGAACTTGCAAGCTCCTTCTAATTTGTTGCTGAGAGTTACTCCCAGAGTTACTGGGGAACTACACAATACTGGGACTCAAACCAGTCTTTTGTATGCCTTCCAGATTTGTCACCTCTCCAATTTTGAACTTCTCTTTACTCAACTCAGCCCTTCCTTAAGAGTGACCTTCCCCACATATTCCGGGCAATTCCAGTCACCTACTGTGGGAACATGTTTGGGAATCAAAAAATGTAATAAAAGAAAATTGCTTTTTCCAAGTAAGAGAAACTCAGCTTCTGCCTCTCCAATTGCTTTAGAATTGATTGGCTCCTGCCATATTAAATTCTGCTCCCATACAGCTAGAGTAACTCTTCCCATCTCATGTAACAGAAACTCAACATGGCAAAATGGAAGGTCATAGTTTTTCCCACAGGAGAGTTAAAAATGCAAGATACAAGATTCCTGAGGGGAAATGCTTCCAACATTCCTAACTTTCTCCCCCATTTTTTCCACTCCACTGGGACTCTTCCCAATATAGGAGCAGAGATTCTGTAGCACTAGACTCAGAGAGGCTGAATTTATTTGCTCTCTGGTTCTTACTTTTGTGCCTCTATGTCTGGTGAGTGGCTACCTACTGAAAGCCTTAATTGCTCTCATAAAATGGGTGTTTAGTTGACAATAAGTGCAGCTGGCTGGACTTCATTGTTCCTCGAGCTCTATTCTAGGTAGAAATGTCTGGCCCCAAAACCATAGCTCTATTTTTGAGTGTGCTTTTGAGTGTGCTTCAAAGAGAACTGTAATAGTCAAGAAGAGAGTTAACTCCTATTGAGAGGAACTCCTGCTCCTGTACTCTGGATCTTATTTGTCTAATTTTTATCCAATCGTTTTGTCTAATTTTTATCCAATCGTTCTCTCTCCTACTCATCAAACCATAGTGGAAAGTGGTGGGTATTCCCCCACCATTGCTTCTCCAACTACCTCTCCAAAGTCTCAAAAACACTGAGTAGTGTTTTGCAGTTTCTTCTGTTTTATTCTCTGTGTATTCCTCTATTTTCTCATCTCATCTTCAAATTCATGCCATCTGATCAAATTGGCACAAATGAGAATTTGAATTCTATACCTCTAGTTTGAAATCATAGTTCTAAATCTAGTTCTAAATCATAAATATTGGCCACAGTGATACTTATGTCCCTTCAATTCACCAGATTCTGGATATTTTCCTCATCCTTCCTAAATTCATTCTTTTATTGAGGAAATAGAGACCAATATTTTCTATCATGAAGTTGACAATTTTAGAGTGGAAATAATATAGATGTGTGTTTGTATATAACATACTTGTATGTGTAAATAAATATATGTATATATTTATTTATATTATATATATACTTGATATAAGTAAATAGTAAGATGGAAAAAATAAGAGAAAAAGTCTAACCATTGAGAAATAGGAACTACAAGCAGAGAGCTCAGCTGCAGAAGGAGAAAGCAAACATAGTGGTGGGATATGGGGTTTGTAGTAAAAGAACATAGCAGTTAGTAAGCCCCAACTTTGTGTCACTCACACATGCACAAAATAAACTATCAAGTTTGTTTTCTCTCCATCTTATTTATTTGAGACATGATTACACCAACTTATCAAAATAGAATATTTAACAATATGACCTATTTCATGAATACTGACATGTACCAGGACAGTTCTAAGCACTTTGTAGGCATCTTATCTGAGCCTCTGAAGAAGATATCCCTTTCATGAATAATGAAGGAAAAATTTGAGATGTTCTATCCTATGTTTGCAGTTACCCAACTAATGAAGGGCAAGACCCAACTTAAACACACAAAAAACTTCAAAGTCCTCTTTCTTGTAAACTCAATAAAAATGGATCCTGTCATGCTGAGTGAAGTTGCTCAGAAGGAGATTGACCGACACAGAATGATCTTTCATATGCAGAATATAACAAATCAGAATAGGAAATAACAATTGCTCAAGGGCAACAGAAACTGAGAACTGTTCTTTAGTAGGAAACTTACCCTGAAGAAAGAGGAAGATATGTAGAGTCCTCCTATTAAGAGTTTTGTAAACCATGCTTTTATTTCTTTTCATGGTACCTAAAAAGAAATAAAATTTTAATTACTATAAATAGAAAAATAATACAAGCTGAAAACCAATGCATGATAGAACATGATCTCTGGTAACAACAGGTGTACTATATACTATTATCCTCTGTATATGCTATATACAAAGTACATATCAGAGTATATATCTCTATATGATACTCTATAATGCTATATACTATTATATTCTGTTATAATAGTATATACTATTATACTCTACTATAATAAAATATCTGGCCTCGGTGACTAAAATAATAGAAATGCATTTCTCATAGCTCTAGAGGCACCTCTGCAAGATTTGCATACAACTATCCCCCACTGTATCCTTAAATGGACCCATATTAGGGGACTTGGAGTCCCCTCTCCTCTAACAAAAACACCAGTGACACAAGATTAGGTTCCCATTCTCAATACCTCCTTTACCTTTTGAAAGGTTCAACCAGTAAATACAATTATTTTGATGGTAGAACTTCAACACACAAATTAGGGGCATTGAGGTAAGAGACCAGACCCAAATCATAAGCAAAGGAGAACCAGTTTTGTGGGAAGAAGAGTTGATTGGGAAGAGCACAGCAAAGTTCTGAGAAAACTAGGCTACAGGATCTGCACAGAGGGAAAAATGGCACTAATGGATTTAGGATGTGAAGTGAAAGTGGGATGAACAGAAGCCAACACTGAGTCACTCGTGTCTGCAGTTCACAGCACTATTTATTCAGCTGACTGTCACTAAAAAGAGTGTATATGTGTGTGTGCAAGAAGTCATGCAAGCCCAAGTATAATAGTTATCCAAATACGTGGTCTTTCTTCACACCCAAAGCTAGTGTATTTGTTGTTATCCATAGAGAATTTAATTTCACCAGATGAACCAGCATTATCCTTTATCATTTGTGTGCATAGTGTCCATGCATCTTTCTACCAAGCTGAGAAAGTTAAGCTGGATAAAAGAAATGGAGAGTCCTAAAAGAAGATGAAGTAAACAAAGTATAGGGCATATGAGGAGAGCTGAAGCAGAAGGAGCACTTAGAGATTGAAAATTCTTGTTTCTATAGACCAGGCAGATTAACTCATCTCTGGGCCTGTGGCTTTCTAACCTTCTAACCTATAAAAAGAGTCTACACCAAAGTTTCTTAATCACCAGACCATGTTCCAAGACTCCAGGCTATACCTGGGCTAGGGGCTAGGAGCCCCTGTAAGCCCATCTCTACTAATGAACAATGGAATCTACCCAGGTGGGAAACAAATGGTACCATTTTCTCTTCATGAAGGGCCATGCAAAAGATCTAAATATATTACTCCAGGCTGTCATTGCCCAAAGCATGAAGAAAATAAAAGAAAAGGAGATTTTGTAGTAATTTCATTGAGTGATATTCCATTTTTATCACTGTATGGCAAAATGAGGTACAGCGAAGTCTCTAAGAACTCCTACGTGTAGGTAATGGGATAGGAAAGCTTTCTGCTTCTAATATCAGACTGCCCAGCTGTCTAATGACTATCTTTCTAATTAGTTGAATCAAGTCAAGGATAGGGGCTATCACTCCCATCCCAAATGCATGCTCTGTCCATACAGGAAACATTAATTCTCCCACAAGGTGACCCATTCTGGAATAGATACAGTCTCTTAGATTACCATCTTCCAGGCCTAGCACTTGGTCCTGAACCAGAGCTAACAACAGGTCTTTATTGCCTGGACTCCCACTTGGAAATCCAAAACCTGCCTTTTTCTAAGAAATTCAGCAGCTAGAAATAAGCTTGCTGTAACTTGTATGTTGGAGTTTAGCCAATCTGGGCTTAATTCTAAAGATTTAGAATCATAACTTCCAGAGGCTAAAAATTCCCTATTAAAACTAAGAAATTGTGTGAGCCAGGAATTCTAGAGAATGTGTGTGATTTGGAACAAATCACAATTCTTTAAAAAGGTCACTGCCTTCCCAATCTACAAAATGAGGATAAGAATGGTATTAGGGTGAATTATGCTTCCCTTTGTCCCAAATTTCTGTGCTAAGTTCCTGACTTCCAGTACCTGAAACTCTGATTATATTTGGGGATAGGGTTTTTAGATGTCATCATCATTTTCTCTCCTGCTCTCTTATTCGCATAGACCAGTGTATTTACAAAGCCACTCTTCTCCCATGTGAAAGACATGAACTTGCTCACAGCTAAGAGAAACAGTGAGTATATACAATTATGTTCAATTGATTCCTATGGCCAGCAATTAGCTTACAGGAAGATAATCAAACTTGAGCCAGCAACCATAGGCACTATCTCTTAGGGAATTATTTTTTTTGAGGGGGGCCACACCCAATGACGCTCAGGGGTTACTCCTAGTTATGCACTCAGAAAGCACTCCTGGCTTGGGGGATCATATGGGATGCTAGGCAATCAAACCGCAGTCCATTCTAGGCTAGCACCAGCAAGGCAGACACCTTACTGCTCTGTGCCACCACTCTGGCCCCTATCTCTTAGGGACTTTTAAAATGAGGGGTTTATTTCCTCATTCTGCACAGAAAGACAAGGTATTTGTGGGCTCTTGGAATTACATACATGAGAAATCAATATTAATCAATTGTAAACAACAAAATCGCAATCATTAAGAATAATAAATAAAACACAAAAGATTTTTCTGAATGGAAAATCTAAAATAGCTGCAGGTCTTTGGGACTGGGCAGCCTATAAGCAGAGATAACTTCCTAAAGATGACACTTGGGAATGATGGCGATAATATATCCCTTGTGATTATTTTGTTATCAATCTAACAACACTTCTAACAATATAACAACAACCAACTCAGGGTTTCTGTCATGATAGATGAAATGGTCATCTTTATTAAGGTCAGACAGATTGGAAGAGTTCAACTAGATCTTACCAATTTTGTGATTCTAAATAATATTCTCCATAAGATGACTAGAAGTTAGCATGTGGCAGAGACCCCCTAAAAGCATCCCTCTCAGCTCCAGAAGCAGGGATGATCCTTGTTCCTATAAAGGAAAGAGCAGGGCCTCAAGAATTTAAGTTACCTGGTCAAAGTCACTTTGATGAGGTCAAAATGTGACCACTATCTGACCCAAATTCCTTCTCTTACTCATTCTCTTCCCTAAACTATGAAAAATATAGACATTTTCCTTCAACCAGAAAACCTCTGCAGGTTATGAAAAAGCAATCTTTGATGCTTCAGAATCACTCAATTAGAGGTCTCTGCCCTTTCAGAATTTCTTAGACTCCTGAATCCTTCCTGGTAGTTTCGTACCAAAATTGCTGCAAAAACTCTCAGGAAGGGCTCAGGTGTTATCTAAACAGAGTTATCTGAATACTTGCGAAGCTTCAAACCAAAATTATAAGTACCCATTCTCAATTCATTTCTATCACCTTTTCTTATTAAGGAATTGTCTCATTTTCCAAACACAGTGTTGATGGATTTTTTTTTTTCAGTAGTCCAAAAGCACATGACTGGCTCCCTATTTTTCCTTCATTGATAAACATTTGGAAATTGTTAGGGGAAAAACAATTTATTCAGAAAAGGTTATTCTAAAATATCTTAGTATAAGTAACTCTGAGGAAAAGAAAAAAGTAGATAGGATACAAGAAAGAAAAGTGTATGAAGAACAAGTACAGTGGGTAGGAGGGTCCTTGCCTTGCACACACCAGCCCCAGGTTCAATCTCTGGCACCCTATATGGTGTCTCAAGCCTTCTGCAAGTGAACTCTATGACATGTACACCAAGTTTGACTCAAAACAAACAACAATAATAAAAATAACAATAACATAAAGAAGAAAGGGGGCCCAAGAGATTAAGTGATTAAGGCACTTATCTTGCATATGGTCAGCCAGAATTTACTCTCCAACAGCATCCCATATGGTTCCCTAACCTTCCAGTAGTAATCCCTAAGCACAGAGGCAGGAGTAAGTCCTGAATACTACCAGTTGTGACAGAAAGAAAGAGAAAGAGGGGCCGGGCGGTGGCGCTGGAGGTAAGGTGCCTGCCTTGCCTGCGCTAGCCTAGGACGGACCGCGGTTCGATCCCCCGGCGTCCCATATGGTCCCCCAAGAAGCCAGGAGCAACTTCTGAGCGCATAGCCAGGAGTAACCCCTGAGCGTCAAATGGGTGTGGCCCAAAAACAAAAAAAAAAAAAAAAAAGAAAGAGAAAGAAAGAAAGAAAGAAAGAAAGAAAGAAAGAAAGAAAGAAAGAAAGAAAGAAAGAAAGAAAGAAAGAAAGAAAGAAAGAAAGAAAGAAAGAAAGAAAGAAAGAAAGAAAGAAAGAAAGAAAGAAAGAAAGAAAGCAGCAAGGAAGAAGGAAGGAAGGAAGGAAGGAAGGAAGGAAGGAAGGAAGGAAGGAAGGAAGGAAGGAAGGAAGGAAGGAAGGAAGGAAGGAAGGAAGGAAGGAAGGAAGGAAGGAAGGAAGGAAGGAAGGAAGGAAGGAAGGAAGGAAGGAAGGAAGGAAGGAAGGAAGGAAGGAAGGAAGGAAGGAAGAAAGGAAGAAAGAAAGAAAGAAAGAAAGAAAGAAAGAAAGAAAGAAAGAAAGAAAGAAAGAAAGAAAGAAAGAAAGAAAGAAAGAAAGAAAGAAAGAAAGAAAGAAAGAAAGAAAGAAAGAAAGAAAGAAAGAAAGAAAGAAAGAAAGAAAGAAAGAAAGAAAGAAAGAAAGAAAGAAAGAAAGAAAGCCTTGTATGTAGCTGAAACAGGGCAGACCCAAATTTGATCCCTGCATCGCAACCCAAAAGAAGGTAGGGAGGGAGGGAGGGAGGGATGGAGGGAAGGAGGAAGCAAGGGAAGGAAGGAAGGAAGGAAGGAAGGAAGGAAGGAAGGAAGGAAGGAAGGAAGGAAGGAAGGAAGGAGGGAGGGAGGGAGGGAGGGAGGGAGGGAGGGAGGGAGGAAGGGAGGGAGGGAGGGAGGGAGGGAAGGAAGGAAGGAAGGAAGGAAGGAAGGAAGGAAGAAAGGAAGGAAGGAAGGAAGGAAGGAAGGAAGGAAGGAAGGAAGGAAGGAAGGAAGGGAGGGAGGGAGGGAGGGAGGGAGGGAGGGAGGGAGGGAGGGAGGGAGGGAGGGAGGGAGGGAGGAAGGTCTGACCTAGGTCAGGAAGATAGCACAAAAGACTGAAGCATGCATGTCCCTGAGCATGTTAGCTGTAGCCCTAGTAGCCCCAAGCACACAGGGACCAGAGTTTTCACAGGGTCCAATCAACGAACCATGAGACCCACGCTGCTGGACTAAATATATAGGAATGGTCTCTGAGGTCCCTAAGCACCATTGGAGAAGCTGCACCTCCAGCCATGAACACACACACACACACACACACACACACACACACACACACACAAATAATACCATTAAAAAAAGTAATTGTCCTTGAAATATAACAAAAGATACCTAAACTGAACCTTAAAAAGGCCTTCCATGCCAGATGGGTATGAGATATTGAAAGTGTTAATGATAAACCTCATGACAAGTTTGTTTTTGAAAAACCAACTTTCTCTGCACTACTCACAGACAAGTCCTAGCAAGAACCAAGACGGCCCTCTCAGCCCTCAATTTTGCATGACCTGAAAAAGCCAAGAACCACAGCCAGCTAGACTCTGTAACCTAATTTCAGATTTTCTGGAGACAGTCTGATTACACCAGCCCAGACTTTGGGTTATTTTCATGAGTAGGGTGTCCAATCAACTAGATTGAAGAAGTAAGAAAATGTGACAAAAAAAAAAATCATCAGACTAAATCTGTATATGCATGTGAGACAGGAGGATTTTTCTTGTGTTAAATGGTGGAAGTAAGTGTGTCCTCCAAAAAATGTCTACCATGTATACACATTGAAAGGTTCTTTCACCATGAAAGTTTCTATATGGTAATTTTTAATGAAGACTCCAAAAAATCCAACCTAGCACACTTGGGAGGGTGCTTGCTTTGCCTGCAGCCTACTAGGGTTCAATCCCCAACATCTCATCTAGTCCTGTCAGCACAGCCAGAAGTGATTCCCGAGTACAGAGTCAAAAGTTCAGAGCCTGAATATGCCCCATGTGGCCCCCCCCAACAAAGTAAAAAAAAAAACCCAACCTGCTCCCCACTTGCATTTTTTTCTTTTATTTTACTGGAAAAGGATGACTTCCTAGCAGTGTTAAAGGTACTCAACGGCTATTTCTGACAATTCTCAGACCACTAGGCCAGATGTAAGTTTTGTATCTGACTACAGAGTATTGCTTGAACACTATGCCCACCAGTACCATCCTGGCAATACTTTGGGGACTTTCAGGTATGTACTTAGAGAACCAGGTGAGGGGTTAAGGACAATATATGGTACTGTGATTCAAACTTGCTTCAGGTTCATGCACCTCAATCACTGTTCTCTCTCCCCAGGCCTCGCCTTCCATTTCTTCAATAGATGTGCAAAATGCTAAGAGAAAGGTTTAAGGGTAGGCCCCAACCAAGCCTTGGTCCTCATTTGCGGAAACTGGGCCCCAGGGTGGTGTTTCCTCCGGGAGAAATAAAGGATGGGAGTGGTATATTATCTTTAGGAAAGGAAGGAAGCACAATTGCAGCAGTTTCCTGGACACCTGCCTTCAACACTTTAGCACTTTCACCCCAATTCAGCCCCCAGATTAACCCGTTACCTCTCCTCTCTCCAAGAGTTCTGCTGACCCTGATTTCTCAAAGTCCTCCTGAAAAATGGGGAGGAGGAAAATGGGGGACATTGGTAGGGGGAAGTTGCACGGGCAAAAGGGGGTGATCATTTCATGGGTAAAACCCAATTACGAACAAGTTTGTAACCACGGTGCTTAAATAAAGAAATTCTTTTTAAAAAAAGAAAGAAAAATAGTTCTCAGAAATGGGTTGGAGTTAAGCTCAGACCACAGTCCTGAGCCTGTCACCCACACTGAGTAGAAAGTCTTCTAAAGTGAAAAGGTTGTGACAATATTTGCTCCAAACTCTTTACTAAATTTCTCCCACTGATAGAAAACAGTCTATGAGATTCTGTACCCATAACCTTCCTTCCTCCACCCCAGCCTCAGTTCCCACACACTACAGCAGTCACAGTCCATTTTCCAGCCTTACTGAAGTGCTAACAGATATCTCACTCAGTACAGGATACTGTCTGTAGGTACTTGCTCTGCTTTTCCTCCTTCATTTCTTCCCTGGGCTACACAACTAAGCCCCTTCCTCTACTTGACATTATCATCCCAGGAGAATATTACTTGGGTTCATGTCCATCTTACTCTACTAAGCCATAAATTCTATTCGGACAGAAACTATCTGTTCTAAGCTGGTGTCAGTGAATCAAATAGTGCATGAGGGAGAAGAGAAGAAAGACTGTAAGAGTGAGGGCTGAGGAGATAGAACAGGGTTGAAAATGCTTACCTAACTGGTTTCCAGCAGCTAGGAGTAAGTCCTGGGCAACACACACACAAAAACACACACACACACACACACACACACACACACGTAAATAAGAAATGGAGACACCATTATATTCTGGAAAATGTCTCCTACAGGCATAACCTTGGGATCTGAGCAAATAAAGGTAAATAGTTATCACACTAGAACAAACTTCCATCCTCATAGGACTTCCAAGACATATAAATTCTCCTTTGAGGGTGGAGCAAATAGTACAGCAGATAGGATACCTACTTTGTACTTGACCAACCTAGGTTCAATCATTTTATTGGTTCTGAAGCAGGCAGGTAGATAAGGAAGGGTCCCCCACATGATGATGAGTTCTTAGGATATGATAAAAAAAAAAAGATTTTGGACATAATAGAAGCAAGAGATGAATTCGAAGAAGTTTCTCTTGTCACTAATAACAATAAAAGCCTCAGTGGGAGTAAAAGCAGGAAAGGAAGGTCGAAGAAGATCTACTGATCTCCTGACAACCAGAACAGGATGCTTACCTGGGGCAGATTTGAGAAACTCCTTGGAACAAAGGAGACACACACATGTGGTCCCTGGGCCCATCCATGCATATGTTCTTCATGTGCACAGGTCCTCCCATCTTTTCTCCTTTCAAGCTGGATTGTGTACCAGGGTTCTCTCCTTGTCTGGAGAAGCCTGTGTTCTCTCTTGAGCACATTATTCTCTTCCTTTCTTATTCTCTCCTTCCCCTCCCTCGGAATTTCCAAATAAAACCTGTTTTCCATTGTTCATCTTCCCCTAAAATTCTTTTCTGTAAAGAAAGGGAAGGTGACACACCTGAAAGCCTGAGAAAAATAGTCACCCCAGGACCTTCACCAGCATCAGTTTCCTGAGCCAGGAGTGATCCCTGAGTGCAGAACCAGGAGTTACCCTTGTGCACAGCTGAGTGTAGCCCTAAAACAAAAATCATACCCCCAAAATTTCCTTTGATACACAAGATTATTCCTGTTTGGTATATTTATACCCATTTTACTTTGCATTATTTATTTTGGGCTTGGGGACACAGCTCTCTATGCTCAGAAGTACTCCCAGCTGTATCCCAGGAGGTTACTGGATATGTGAGAAGGAGCAAAAGAGGGAAGTATACACCATTTGAGTAGGCACCCATATCCCACAGGCAAAGCAAGCACTCGGCCTTCCCTTTCCAGTTCTGTGAACCCCACTTTACAAAGAGTAAAAATGACAGTCAGAGAAGGGAAGTAACTAGAAAAGCCAATAGTTGGTGGCCCTTAGAGGCAAGAGAATTCCTTCACTTTAAGAGGACCCCCCCTCCTGGTCCACATAGCTGGCAGGGGGCAGGGGGATCTCCAAGAAGCCTTGATGAGTTCCCACCTGCAGCAGCCACCCTTTCACTGTCAGTTCCTTCCCAGCACCAACACCGCGGTCTTCCTCTGAGTGTCCAGCAGCCTACCACTGGCTCAGCTTCCTCTGGTCCCTGTCTCTGTCCTACATCTGGGGCTACAGTGAATAATTCTTCATTTCTTTCCAGAGCTTGTTGCCTTCAAGGTATTTATAGCCACTCCTGGCCCCCGGAGGCATCTTTTCTCTCCAGTTTAAATTTAGTTCCCTTTGTCTTCTTCCCTGACTTATCCGCTGAGCCCTCCTGGGTTTCCTCCACTGCCTTTGTTCTCCTGGTGTTTGTTCCATGTCTTCTTTCATCTGCTGCACCGAAACAATCTCGCCAAAGCGATTTTTTCTCTAGAAGCCTTTATGTAACCTTCTCCTCCATACCCAGACCTCTCTAGCAGTTTTTCTCTCTCTGCCTACTTCCCATTTAACTAGTCTTCTTCGGTTTTGCCTTGATCTTTCTTGCTTTCTAGCCCAGATTCAAAATGGAAGATTGGGTGTCCCAATCAGTCAACAGAGCCTGAAGTAATGTCTTCTCAAACTTTTCTGGCCAAAGCCATTATTTTGGTTTTCTGGCCACACCCAACAGTGTTCTGGGGTTAATCCCAGTTATGTACACAGGAATCACTAATAGCAGGCTCAGGGGACGGTATAGGATGCCAGGAATCGAACTTGAGTCATGTACAAGACAAACACCCAACCCTGCGCACTACCTACAGTGCCCTATCTGCCCATCCCACTTTGTTCACTTCATTTGTCCTTTTTAAAAATCTTCTGATACTTCAATTTGGGTCCCAACTCAGCTACACACTAGAAACTGTGTTGAATTTGTATCCTGGTTTGGGAGGGCCTGAAATTGACCCTAGCATCATGGTGCATTAGTACTAAACAGTCATCAAAATTTACAGGCAAGGGTGAAACTGGCCCAAAGAAATCAGGAACAGATCCTTGTCTTATTCTCCCCTCCGCCTAAAAATAAAAAAAAGATTAGGACAAGTTTTTTGTTTGTTTGTTTTTGGGGGGTTTTTGTTTGTTTTGGGGGGGTTTTTTGTTTGTTTGTTTGTTTGTTTGTTTTTGGGCCACACCCGGTGATGCTCAGAGGTTACTCCTGGCTGTCTGCTCAGAAATAGCTCCTGGCAGGCACGGGGGACCATATGGGACACCGGGATTCGAACCAACCACCTTTGGTCCTGGATCAGCTGCTTGCCAGGCAAACACCACTGTGCTATTTCTCCGGGTCCAGATTAGGACAAGTTTTATCCTTACTTTGTTTAGGTGTGTTTTTTTCTCAGGGGAGCTGCCCGGGCGGGGACTTTATTGTTCGCTCTGGCACCCACTGGTTTGTAGTCTATATTGGTTTTCCTGTTCCACTTCTCTATAAAAAGCCCATCTAGAAACACACACAGAGAAAATGGTTGCTCTGGGGCCAGAGAGATAGAACAGCGGTAAGGCCTTAAACGCAGAAGGACGAGGTACAAATCCCAGCATCCCATATGGTCCCCTGAGCCTGCCAGGAGCGATTTTTGAGCATAGAGCCAGGAGGAACCCCTGAGCACTGCCGGGTGTGACCCAAAATCCAAAAAGAAAAAAGAAAAAAAAAAAAAAAAGAAAATGGTTGCTCTGATGTCCGAGTTCACCATTTTCCAACCTGTAAGCATGTTGCCAATAACGCTCTTTTTCGAAGGGAGTGAGGGGATCGGCATACTCAGCATTGCTCAAGGATTTCTCTGGCCTCTGCACTCAGAAATCACTTTTGGGGGCCGGGCGGTGGCGCTGGAGGTAAGGTGCCTGCCTTGCCTGCGCTAGCCTAGGACGGACCGCGGTTCGATCCCCCGGTGTCCCATATGGTCCCCCAAGAAGCCAGGAGCAACTTCTGAGCGCATAGCCAGGAGTAACCCCTGAGCGGCACAGGGTGTGGCCCAAAACCCAAAAAAAAAAAAAAAAAAAGAAATCACTTTTGGTGGGCTTTGGGGACCATATGGAATGCTGGGCATCCAACCCAGGACTGCCATATGCAAAACAAGCACCCTACCTATGTACTACCAGCCCTAAACCTCTTTCTTGACCCAAGACTGTGACTCTCATTTGATTGGTCCTTGAGCAGCAGCATAACTAAACCTTCAGGTTATAGTTTGGCAAACCCAATCTGGAGTTGAGTTTGCTGCAGATCAGGCAATTTTCAGGTAGCCAAATGATTGACAGGGTCTCTTTGTGCTAAGGGTTTTCCTCTCTTCTGTCTGATCCTGACACCTTCCAATAGGTCAGAGAAACCCAACATATGTATATGTATATGTATATGTATAACAAGTATATGGCTATGAGTGTGAGATCACCACAGTGTCTGGGAAGGGGAAGTCATCTTAGTGTCTTGTTAAATATGTGCTGCCTAAGTGAGCACGTCATCTTGGTGACTTGGAAATTTCTTGGGTGCCCAAGAAACCCTCCATATAAGCCCCATTTCTCTGTTTGTTTGATCTATAATATTAATGCTATTGGGTTGTTGGTTCACAATTACATGTGGGTAGAGCAGAGCAACGAAGAGGGTGCCAGGTATTCTAGTGAAGACAAATGGTCATTTTTAATTGTTACAACATGAAGAGATAATAGAAATGTCTAAGGAGCAGAAGTAGTTTCATATAAACACACATTATAAATAATCATAAACAGGATGGTGAAGGGGAAGGTAACTTGTTTTGAACCCTTTCTTAGGCCTTATGTTAGCATCTGCATGTGGGTCCAGGATCCAGGGTCCAGGCATATGGCAGGATAATTATAGGAAGTCAATGACATGAAGAGTAACAATTAACAGTGAGTAGAGGTGGACATAGGGCATCAGGAAAAGACCAGGGCAATGGTGACTTGGAAAAAAAACAACATAAAGTCCTGGGCAGAGACCATCAAGAGACCCAAAAGTACCTCCTTAAAGCTGTTAAATAAGTAAAGCTTTGTACACATCTGAAGTTTTGAATGATAATTTTACACATCACACCAATGACACTCATAAGAGCTACTGCAGGAGGTTTGTTGTAACAATGGGAATAGCATGGACTTTGGCCCAGCTCTGTGAATCCATTCATCTCTCTGTGTGGTCACTTAAGTCTGTTATTTCCCTGGAGGAAAAAGGTATGGAGTACTCTGTCGATGGAGAAAAAAACATTTAATTTGTAGTCAATGAACTCTAAGAATAGATATGTCCTCAGTATACACAGCTCAGAAGTCCTCTGTTTTTGTCATTTGGACTTTTCTGCCCAGGTCAATTGTTCTGTGGTACCTTTGAGAAATTTAATAAGACTTTGTGACTTCTACCTTCATTCCTTTGATTTAGGAAGATTTGCACTTGGAGTAGTTCCATTTGTGTTTAGATTTTGGTTCTGAGTTTGTGCTCGGATTTTATTTTGTTCTATTTGACTTGGTATTTGAAGTTTGGTTTTGTTCTGTATTTTGCTTTACCATGGGGAATTCTGTTTCAATACTTTCTAAAAAGCCCTCTGGTCTGTATCATAAAATGTACGGTTCATGAGTAAAATGATGATTTTTTTCTATTGTAACTCCACTTGATCTATTCATATACTTTAACTTTAGAAAATATCACCCACTAAACTTAAATAGACCTCTACATTACTTTCTCCTCTTATTATTAAAATTTTTTTGACTGGTAAATAGAACAAAATATATATCCAGGCATGATGTTATAATACAACAAAAATTATATTTAAAGTGTAGAGGTGGGAAGTTTGGATCCTGATAAAGTTGGGAGATTTATAAACTGGTTATTGGATCTATGGAAAGCAGAAATGGAGGTTAATTCAAGATTTTAATTGGAGTTTAGTCAAATGAAATAAAAAAGAAAGAAAATAATATAAAAATATCATGGCTGGAAAAGTAAAATTTTAGCACCTAAGATCAACTTAAATCTCAAGGGCTAGTGGCCATAAGAAATTACACTAAATTTAAAATCATAGATCTAAAGAGGAAAAATAAAAAAAAAATGGGATGGGTTGGTTGGGTTCTAGAAACTAAAGAAAGTAAGATAAGAAATCTATCTTTCTTCTGAGTGACTGAGATCTTGTCTTTTGTAGCCTTCATGAAAGGATTAATGTGTTTTGTCTTGGTTGACCAGACTGGACTTAACTTGAAATCCTGATCTGAAGAATAATTGAATAGTTAGAAGTGAATCTTTTAGTGCAAAACTCTGGCTCTACTAAGAATAAGATTGTCTCTATCTTAAAAATGAAGGTCTAATTTCAGCAACTTTAAAGTGAAGCATCTCGAGGCAGAAATGTAGAATTTTGAACTTAATTTAAAGAATGTTTTTGGGAAGTTTCTCTAAGGGATATAGATGAGGTGGTAAGGTGCTGACCTTGCATAAAGTTGACCCCAGTTTGACCACTGTCAAGGGATATGGTCCTCAAGCCCCCAGGGATAATTTCCAACTAATTGGATAAATTTAAAAAAAAAAAAACTTCCAATAATTCCAAAGATAACTTCTAAATGCCACTCTTCCCATTACAAAAGATAATTCTTGTATTTTTATAAATCTGTGAAATTCAAACATTTTCTTTTGTAGTTATTGGAAATTTTAATAAAAACTAAGACTTCTTTTTATGTCAGAAAATATGTTTGGGGAGATGGAGCAATATTACAGTGAATAGGGCCTTTGCCTTGCATGCAGCCAACCTGAATTCTATCCTCAGCATCCCACACATGGTTTCCCAAGAACTATTAGGAGTAGATTCCTGAGTGTAGAGCCAGGAGTAACCCCTGAGCATCATTGGATGTGGCCCAAAACCCAAAACAAAAACAATTAATGTATAATTTTATCCCCTACTTTCATTTTGCTTCTGGATTAAATTGTTAGAATAACTGGCCCCAAAAACGTTTATCATGTGATATAATTTTGATGAATAAAAATTTGTTGGAAATATAATGATTTAAGTTGAAACATACAAATCTTTGAATCATAAAATTCGGTACAAAATTTTCCTACCTATGTTTGTTGATCAGAATGATTTCCTAATAGCTAAACAAGAAAAATAATTGACTCGGTCTTGTTAGGTTTTTGAATAGTATAGAGACAAAATAAAATTACTTGTGCAAATACCAGTGGAATTTTCACATCAGGCAAATTTACCTCAAAGATAAAAGATTAAGGCACATGAGAGAAACTCTGAGGAATATTTGGTCTCTAAGGTAACTTCATTCTTTAGAGCTACTTACAGAAAGAGCAAATAATTTACATAAGCTAAAATTATACAGCAATAGATATTACAAATTGACTTTTATTGATAATTTTTTTGATAATTTCTTTATAATTTCCTTAAGTTTTGTTGGAACAAGCAAATGAAGTAAGTTTATATATACCTACCAAAGAGGCAAGCTGATGTGGAAGAACTCTGGGGAGATTGGTGGAGGATAGTGATATTGGTGGTAGGATTAGAGATGGAACATTGTGTTCCTGAAACATCTCTATTATGAACAACTTTATAAATCACAATGTATGAATAAAAACATTTTAAATAATAAAATTAAATTTAAAAATGAAAGAGCAAATACTGGATTACTTTAGGCAAGATAATGATTCCAAGTAGGCTGAATTAAGACTCCAATCTTACCAAACAGCAGTCATAACATTGAGTGTTGGTAACATTTTTAAGGTGTTTCATATATTATTTTCCAAATCTTTTGAAAATCAAGTGTACTAAGATTTCATTGAGTACTTTTATGGTAGAAAGTTAAATTTCTAAAATGTCATGATCAAAGTCACTGATGTGTTTAAGTAAGAAAGACAACAAATGGAAATACCTCTGAGGAAAAAGGAATTTTTTCTCAAGAGAAACTGATTTGGAAAGGGAATAAAAAAAGTTAAAGGACAGAATCAACATAAGAAATATATTGAAGATATGAGAATTACTTTTTAAGGAAAGAAACTATACCATATAGGTGGAAGAAGAATGCTTGGATCCTCACAAATTTTGCTATATTTTCTTCATTGATTGGATCACCAACTGTGTTGAAGGTCACCTAACTCCTGACTATCTTGCCAACAAGGTTATTTGGGTTAAGCAGAGAGGCAGCTTCAAGAAAAGAGTACTACCACCTCACTGCTTGGCCCACCTTGGTTACCCAGGAAATGCCTGGTTTAGAACTGGAAAAATCTACCACAAAAACCTACAAAAATATTGGGGAAAGGGAGGAAGGAAAAAAGAGACAGTGTGTGTGTTAATTGTTCAAGGACATTGGTTTCTCCAGAGGAAAGAAACCAGAATACACATCTCAGGTTGACAGAGAATGTGTTTATCACTGTCTTCACAGAGTAGTTTTAGAGTAGCTCTTTTACCAAACAATACGATCTGGGACTTTCTTGCTAAGGTGTTGGCAGGAGAAGAACCGATGGGCTTTTCCAGAATCTAATTACAATTTTTTGTCTTCTTGTATTTCTCATTTTCTAAAGGGTCCTATCCTCTCATGATACTGAAGTATAGTCTGGATGGCAACTTTATATCTTTAAGCTACTTGGGGACTAGTGACTTGGCAACTTCATTAAATTACAGCTTTGTACTATTCCCAAAAACTTCATTACCAAAAGACGGCTCCCTCTCCACCTGCCTGTAATAGTCAAGCTGAATTATTATTATAAGCATCTTAAAATTAAATTATAGGATACACAGTATATAGAAGTAAATATGTACATATTAGTATATAACTTTAAATAAATTATATTTTAACTTTTTGGCTAAAAATCAAAAAGAGTGGTGAGATTTTGCAGAAAGCAGATTGTTTCATTGTTCTGCCTTTTAAAAATGAAGATTTGAGATGCAGAAGCTTCTCAGCTTAATGTATTCCCATCTGTTTATCTCTACTTTCACTTGTTTGGAAACTGCAGTTTCCTCCTTGAAGATGCCTTTAGTCTCAATGTCATAAAGTGTTTTACCTACATGTTGTTCTATATACCTTATGGTATCAGGTCTGATATCAAAGTCTTTAATCCATTTGGATTTTACCTTCGTACATGATGTTAACTGGGGGTCTATGTTCGCTTTTTTGCAGGTGGCTAACCAGTCTGCCAGCACCACAACATGCTGAAGAGGTTTTCCCTGCTCCACTTAGGATTTCTTGCTCCTTTGTCAAAGATTAGCTGATTGTATGTCTGGGGAACATTGTCTGAGAACTCAAGCCTATTCCACTGATCTGAGGGTCTGTCTTTATTCCAATACCATGCTGTTTTGATAACTATTGCTTTGTAGTACAGGTTAAAGTTGGGGAAAGTAATGCCTACCATTTTTTGTTTCCCTAGGAGTGCTTTAGCTATTCGAGGGTGTTTATTGTTCCAGATGAACTTCATAAGTGTTTGATCCACTTCTTTGAAGAATGTCATGGATATCTTTAGAGGGATTGCATTAAATCTGTACAATGCTTTGGGGAGTATTGCCATTTTAATGACGTTAATCCTGCCAATCCATGAGCAGGGTATGTGTTTCCATTTCCATGTGTCCTCTCTTATTTCTTGGAGTAGGGCTTTATAGATTTCTTTGTATAGGTTCTTCACATCTTTGGTCAAGTTGACTCCAAGATATTTGAGTTTGTGTGCCACTAATGTGAATGGGATTGCCTTCTTAGTGCCCAGGATACAAAAGCCACCCAATGCCCATCAGATACAAAATATACAGGGCACTGACAGAACTTTACAAGAAAAAAAATATAATCCCATCAAAAAATGGGGAGAAGAAATGAACAGACACTTTGATAAAAAAGAAATACAAATGGCCAAAAGGCACAGGAAAAAATGCTCCTCGTCACTGATCATCAGGGAGATGCAAATCAAAACAATGATGAGATACCATCTCACACCACAGAGATTGGCACACATCACAAAGAAGGAGAACAATCAGTGCTGGCGGGAATGTGGAGAGAAAGGAACTCTTATCCACTGCTGGTGGGAATGCCATCTAGTCCAACCTCTATGGAAAGCAATATGGAGATCCCTCCAAAAACTGGAAATTGAGCTCCCAATTGACCCAGCTATTCCACTCCTAGGCATATGCCCTAGGAACACAAGAATACAATACAAAAACCCCTTCCTCACACCTATATTTATTGCAGCACTATTCACAATAGCCAGGCTCTGGAAACAACCAAGATGCCCTTCAACAGATGAATAGCTAAAGAAACTGTGGTACATATACACAATGGAATATTATGCAGCCATCAGGAGAGATGAAGTCATGAAATTTTTCTATACATGGATGTACATGGAGTCTATCATGCTAAGTGAAATAAGTCAGAGGGAGAGAAAGAGACGCAGAATAGTCTCACTCATCTATGGGTTTTAAGAAAAATAAAAGTCATTTTTGCAACAATCCTTAGAGACAATGAGAGGAGTGCTGGAACTTTCAGCTCACTTTATGAAGCTCACCACAAAGAGTGGTGAGTGCAGTTATAAAAATAAGTACACTGAGAACTACCATAATCATGTGAATGAATGAGGAACCTGGAAAACATGTCTAGAGTACAGGTGAGGGTGGGGTGGGATGGAGGGAGATTGGAGACATTGGTGGTGGGAATGTTGCACTGATGAAGGGGGGTGTTCTTTACATGATTGAAACCTAATCACAATCATATTTGTAATCAAGATGTTTAAATAAAGAAAAAATGAAGATTTGGGGACAGAGCTATAGCACAGAAGGTAGGGCATTTTTTTTGCCTTGCATGTGGTCCATCCAGGTTCAATTCCCAGCATCCCATATTGTCCCCGAAACACAGCCAGGAATGACCCATAAACAGCACCAGATGTGGCCCAAAATCAAGAAGAAGAAGAAGAAGAAGAAGAAGAAGAAGAAGAAGAAGAAGAAGAAGAAGAAGAAGAAGAAGAAGAAGAAGAAGAAGAAGAAGAAGAAGAAGAAGAAGAAGAAGAAGAAGAAGAAGAAGAAGAAGAAGAAGAAGAAGAAGAAGAAGAAAAGAGGAGGAGGAGGAAGAAGAAGAAGAAGAAGAAGAAGAAGAAGAAGAAGAAGAAGAAGAAGAAGAAGAAGAAGAAGAAGAAGCAGCGGAGGAGGAAGAAGAAGAGAAGGAGGAAGAAGTAGAAGAAGAAGAAGAAGAAGAAGAAGAAGAAGAAGAAGAAGAAGAAGAAGAAGAAGAAGAAGAAGAAGAAGAAATGTTATTAAAATTATTTCAAGTCAGTTTTATCATTGGGTCTTTGGTAATCTGTCTTAGTTTTATAAAATCTAAATTTTATAGTTGAAGTTTTATAATCTTTACTACTGTGCTTTAAACTTCTTAATATAATTTTAGTAGATTATTTAATAATGTTATTTAAAAGCCTGTGCTTTAAAATTTTTAATATCTATGATTTAAAAAATTCCCATAATTTTTATATCCTGCTTGATTAAAAGAAAAGTAAATATGAGGGGCTGGAACTTGCAAAAAAGCGAACTCAGACCCACAGCTAATACCATGTACAAAGGTAAAATCCAAATGGAGTAAAGACCTTGATATCAGAACTGAAACTATAAGGTATATAGAACAACATGTAGGTGAAACACTCCAGGACATTGAGACTAAAGGCATCTTTAAGGAGGAGACAGCACTTTCCAAGCAAGTGGAAGCAGAGATAAACAGATGGGACTATATTAAGCTGAGAAGCTTCTGCATCTCAAAGGAAATAGTGCCCAGAATACAAAGGCCACCCACTGAGTGGGAGAAATTATTCACCCAATACTCATCAGATAAAGGGCTAATATCCAAAATTTACAAGGTACTGACAGAACTAGACAAGAAAAAAACAACTAACCCCATCAAAAAATGGGGAGAAGAAATGAACAGACACTTTGAAAAAGAAGAAAGGCAAATGGCCAAAAGGCACATGAAAAGATGTTCAACATCACTAATCGTCAGGGAGATGCAATTCAAAACTACTATGAGGTACCACCTCACGCCACTGAGATTGGCACAGATCACAAAAAAGGAAAACAAGCAAACAAGCAGTGCTGGCGGGGATGTGGAGAGAAAGGAACTCTTTTTCACTGCTGGTGGGAATGCCGTCTAGTACAACCTTTATGGAAAGCGATATGGAGATTCCTTCACAAACTGGAAATTGAGCTTCCATATGATCCAGCTATACCACTCCTAGGAATATACCCAAGGAACACAAAAATACAATACAAACATCCCTTCCTTACTCCTATATTCATTGCAGCACTATTTACAATAGCCAGACTCTGGAAACAACCAAGATGCCCTTCAACAGATGAGTGGCTGAAGAAACTGTGGTACATATACAAAATGGAATACTATGCAGCCATTAGGAGAGATGAAGTCATGAAATTTTCCTATACATGGATGTACATGGAATCTATTATGCTGAGTGAAGTAAGTCAAAGGGAGAGAGAACGACGCAGAATGGTTTCACTCATCTATGGGCTTTAAGAAAAATGAAGGACATTTTTAACAGTATCTCAGAGACAAAAGAGATGAGGGCTGTAGGTGCAGCTCAGGACATGGAGCTCATCACATAGAGTGATGAGTGCAGTTGCAGAGATGACTACACTGAAAACTATCATAACAATGTGAATGAATGAGGGAAGTAGAAAGCCTGTCTCGAGTACAGGTGTAGGGGGGTGGGGAGGAGGGAGATCTGGGAAATTGGTGGTGGGAATGTTGCACCGGTGAAGGGGGGTGTTCTTTACATGACTGTAATCATACAACTATAATCATGTTTGTAATCACGGTGTTTAAATAAAGATAAAAAAATCTAGAAAAGGCAAGAGCTGGCTCCCTGTGTGTGACACCAGGCGGGGAAAATCCGCGAAAGTACACCGGCCCAGTGGGGCTCAAGTGTGAAAGACCGTGAGTGTGACCTGTCTATGTCTGTCTACTGTCCTCTTGCGTGAAACTCTTGCGAGTGGGGCAAAAAGAGCCTCCAGAAACCTCGCTCGCCCAGACGCCATTTTCAGGGAGGGACTTCAGAGCATAAAAACCAGCTAAGCTTTGCAAAAGCCGGCTCCCTGTGTGTGACACCAGGCGGGGAAAATCCGCGAAAGTACACCGGACCAGTGGGGCTCAACTGTGAAAGACTGTGAGTGTGACCTGTCTATGTCTGTCTACTGTCCTCTTGCGTGAAACTCTTGCGAGTGGGGCAAAAAGAGGCTCAGAGGAGCACGGCCGCTCCGCTTCGCTACGCGGCCGTGCACTCTTTCTAAGGAAAGAACTCCATTGCAACAAGAAGGAAAAATCACACTAAGAACGGCGCTATATCACAGAAGCAAACATTTCTCTCTGGACTGTCTTCTCTGTTGCATGCTCGGGCCTAAGATTTGACCCAGTGTGAGGCTTCATCCACGGAGGACTCCCCTCCCTTAGAGGCAAGTCAGCCCATCCAGAAACGGAGGAGCCAGAGGAGTGTGCTGCCTACATCATATAGACAATGAATACAACCACAACACGTAGAAAAACCCACAATACAAGTGTGACAATGGGGAAACAACGCAGGCCAGCATCAGACATAGAGAATGAAGATGACAATTCTGAGGACCAGATAATGACTGAACAACTAATCAACCTCTCAGATAAGGACTTTAGACTAGCAATATGGAAGGTGCTCAACAGACTCCAAGAAACCATGGATCGAGTTGAACAGAACACTAATAAGAACCAAGAAAATATGAAGGCAGAAATGACAAAACTCCAAACTGAAATAACATGTCAACTAACAGGACTGAAAAAGTCAGTAAATGAAGTGAATGACAAAATGGATAAGCTCTGGGACAGGGTATCAGAAGCTGAGAATAGACTTGGTGCTGTGGAAGATGAGATACATAACAATTCCATACAGCAGGAGAGATTGGACAAAAAACTTAAAGCAAATGAGCAGACAATGGAAAAATTAGTCAAAGAATGGGAACAGACGAAAATAGAAGTCTATGATAAGATCAACAGAAACAACTTGAGAATCGTTGGAGTCCCAGAGACCCAGGAAGAAAATCTCCAGGAGAAATCAACGGTCAAGAACACCATTAAAGAGAAACTACCAGAGCTAAAGAATACATGTGATCAAATCCTGCATGCCCTAAGAGTACCAACTAAAAGAGACCCCAGAAAAACACCCCAAGACACATCCTAGTCACAATGAAGAGTCCCACAGATAGAGACAGAATTCTGAAAGCAGCAAGATTGAAAAGAGAAATTACATTCAAGGAAACATCCTTGAGATTTACTGCAGACCTGTCACCAAAAACACTCAAGGCCAGAAAGCAATGATGGTACATAGTGACAAAACTCAATGAAATAAATGCTTCGCCTAGAATACTGCACCCAGCAAACCTCACTTTCAGGTTTGAAGGAACAATACATGGTTTCACAGACAAACAACAGCTCAGAAACTTTACAGACCCAAAACCAGTCTTAAGAGAAAAACTGAAAGACCTACTTTAAGACAAGACTGACCAACAAACACACCAAACTTTGATATAAAGATGGCATTAAATCCCAGGACAATAATGTCTCTCAATGTCAATGAACTAAATGCATGAGTTAAGAGACACAGAGTGGCTAAATGGATCAAAATACTCAATCCAACCTTTTGCTGCCTACAAGAAACGCACCTAAATAGTCAGAACAAACATAGACTCAAAATAAAAGGCTGGAGAAAAATTATCCAAGCAAACAAAACCCATAAAAAAGCTGAAGTGGCCATAGTAATATCAGATGATGCAAACTTTATACTCAGGAAAGTTGTAAGGGGCAAAGATGGACATTTTGTATTAATCAAGGGATATATATAGCAGTAAGAAATCACTCTCCTAAACATATATGCACCGAACGAGAGGCCAGCAAAATATTTAATATAATTGTTGACAAATCTGAAAAATATCAATAATAACACAATAATTGTGGGAGACTTTAACACAGCATTGTCAACACTTGATAGGTCAACCAGACTGAAACCCAACAAGAATATACTAGACCTGAAAAGAGAAATGGAAGAAAGAGGCCTAGTAGATATATTTAGGACACTCCACCCCCGGAAACCTGGATACACATTCTTCTCCAATGTACATGTGACATTCTCCAGGATTGATTACATGCTAGCACATAAAACATACCTCCATAATATCAAGAGATAGAAATTTTGCAGGCTACCTTCACTGACCACAAGGCCCTGAAATTATATGTGAACTACAAAGGGACACAAAAGAAAAACTTTAATATCTGGAAGTTAAACAGCCTCATACTGAATAACCAGTGGGTCCGAGAGGAAATCAAAACCTTCCTAGAAACAAATGACAATGGAGACGCAAACTATCAGAACCTATGGGACACAGCAAAAGCAGTACTGAGAGGAAAATTTATAACTTTGCAAGTACATATCAGGAAAGAAGAAGGGGCATACCTGAACAGCCTAATGACGCAGCTCATAGAATTAGAAAGTGCTCAACAAAAGGAACCAAAAATAGGAAGACAGAAGAAAATAACAAAGCTGAGAGCAGAAATCAATGAAGTGGAAAACCAAAAAACAATCCGAAAGATCAATGAAAGCAGAACTTGGTTCTTTTAAAAAATAAACAAGATTGATAGACCATTAGCAAAACTAACAAAGAAAGAGAGAGAGAAACTTGAAAACTTGTATTAGGAATGAAAAAGGAGGGATCACTACTGATATGGCAGAGATTCAAAGGGTAATCAGAAACTACTTTGAGAAACTCTATGCCACTAAAAATGAGAACCTGGAAGAAATGGATAAATTCTTGGACTCTTATAATCTTCCATGGTTTGAATGAAGAGGAAGTAGCATATCTAAACACCCCCATCACTATTGAGGAAATTAAGACAGTAATCAAATGTCTGCCCCAAAACAAAAGCCCAGATGAATTCACGAATGAATTCTTTCAAACCTTTCAAGAGGAACTACTACCAATCCTGGCAAGACTCTTTCATGAAATCAAAAAAACAGGAACACTTCCAAGTAGCTTTTATGAAGCCAACATCACCTTGATACCTAAACCAGACAGAGATGCTACAAAAAAGAAAACTACAGACCAATATCACTGATGAACACAGATGCAAAGATCCTCAACAAAATTCTGGCAAATAGGATTCAATGCCTCATTAAGAAGGTCATCCACTACGATCAAGTAGATTTCATCCCAGGAATTCAAGGCTGGTTTAACATTCCGTAAATTTATCAACATCATACACAACATCAACAATAAGAAAAATAAAAATCACATGATCATATCAATAGACTCAGAGAAAGCATTTGATAAGGTCCAACACCCATTCTTGATCAAAACTCTCAGCAAGATGGGAATAAAAGGAACCCTTCTCAATATAGTTAAGATCATCTACCACAAGCCAGAGGCAAATATTTTCCTCAATGGAGAAAAACTAAAAACCTTCCCTCTAAATTCTGGCACAAGACAAGACTGTCCTCTCTCACCATTCCTATTCAACATACCACTGGAAGTACTTGCTATAGCGATTAGGCAAGAATAAGATATCAAGAGAATTCAGATAGGAATGGAAGAAGTCAAGCTCTTGCTGTTTGCAGATGACATGATACTCTAATTAGAAAACCCTAAAGACTCTACCAAAAAGCTTCTAGAAATAATAAACTCATAAAGCAATGTGGCAGTTTACAAAATTAACATGCAAAAAACAATGGTCTTTCTATACACCAATAATAATAAGGAAGAAATGGACATTAAGAAAACAACCCCATTCACAATAGTGTAGTGCCACACAAACTCAAATATCTTGGAATCAACTTGACTAAAAATGTGAAGGACCTATACAAAGATAACTATAATACTCTGCTGCAAGAAATGAGAGGACATGCAGAAATGGAAGCACATACCTTGCTCATGGATTGGCAGGATTAACATCATCAAAATGGCAATATTCCACCAAAGCATTGTACAGTTTTAATGTGATCCCTCTAAAAATATCCATGACATTTTCAAAAAGGTGGATCAATTGCTCCTGAAATTCATTTGGAAAAATAAACACCCATGAATAGCTAGAGCAACCCTTTGTAAAATGAATATGGTAGGCATTACTTTCTCCAACTTAAATTGTATTTCAAAGCTATAGTCATTAGAACAGCATAGTATTGGAATAAAGACAGACCCTTTCATCAGTGGACTAGACTTGAGTATTCAGAGAATGTTCCTCAGACATACAAACAAGTAATTTTTGATGAAGGGACAATAAATGCCAAATGGATCAAAAAAGCCTCATAAACAAGTGGTTTTGGCACAATTGGATAGCCACTTGCAAAAAATTAAACTTAGACCCCCAGCTAACATCATGTACAAAGGTAAAATCCAAATGGATTAAAGACCTCGATATCAGCCCCAAAACCATAAGATATATAGAACAGCACATAGGCAAAACACTCCAGGACATTACAGGCATCTTCAAGGAGGAAACTGCACTCTCCAAGCAAGTGAAAGCAGAGATTAACAGATGGGAATATATTAAGCTGAGAAGCTTCTGCACCTCAAAGGAAATAGTGCCCAGGATACAAGAGCCACCCACTGAGTGGGAGAAACTATTCACCCAATACCCATCAGATAAGGGGCTAATCTCCAAAATATACAAGGCACTGACAGAACTTTACAAGAAAAAAACATCTAACCCCATCAAAAAATGGGGAGAAGAAATGAACAGACACTTTGACAAAGAAGAAATATAAATGGCCAGAAGACACATGAAAAAAATGCTCCACATCACTAATCATCAGGGAGATGCAAATCAAAACAACTATGAGATACCATCTCATGCCATAGAGACTGGCACACATCACAATGATCAAGAACAATATGTGCTGGCGGGGATGTGGAGAGAAAGGAATTTTCATTCACTGCTGGTAAGAATACTATTGTGGACAGCCTTTTTGGAAAACAATATGGAAATTCCTCAAAAGACTGGAAATTGAGCTCCCATATGATCCAGGTATACCAGTCCTAGGGACGACATACCCTAGGAATACAAAACTACAATTCAAAAATTCCTTCCTCACACCTATATTCATTGCAGTTCTATTTACAATAGTCAGACTCTGGAAACAACCAAGATGCCCATCAACAGATGAATGGCTAAAGAAACTGTGGAACATATATACACAATGGAATATCATGAAGCCATCAAGAGAAATGAAGTCAGGAATTTTTTCTATATATGGGGGCATGGAAATTATCATGCTGAGTGAAATAAGTCAGAGGGAGAGAGAGACACACACAGAATATTCTCACTCATCTATGGGTTTTAAGAAAAATGAAAGACACCCTGGTAATAATAATTTTCAGACACAAAAGAGAAAAGAGCTGGAAGTTCCAGCTCACCTCAGGAAGCTCACCACAAAGAGTGATGAGTTTAGTTAGAGAAATAACTACATTTTGAACTGTCCTAATATTGAGAATGTATGAGGGAAATGTAGAGCCTGTTTAGGGTACAGGCGGGGGTTGGGTGGGGAGTAGGGAGATTTGGGACTTAGGTGATGGGAATGTTGCACTGGTGATGGGTGGTGTTCCTTTTATGACTGAAACCCAAACACAATCATGTATGTAATCAAGGTTTTTAAATAAAAAAAAAATTATAAAAAAAAAAAAAAAGTGGACACTTGCCCAGTAAAAAAAAAAAAAAAAAATCTAGAAAAAAAATATGAGGGGCTGGAGAGATATCATGGAGGTAAGGCATTTGCCTTGTATGCAGAAGAACGGTGGTTCGAATCCCTGCATCCCATATGGTCCTCTGAGCCTGCCAGGAGTGATTTCTGAACATAGAGTCAAGAGTAACCCCTGAGCATTACCGGGTGTGACCCAAAAAAAAACAAAAAAAAAAAAGAAAGAAAGAAAGAAAGAAAGAAAAGTAAATATGAGAATTTTTAGAATAGCTCCTAAATAATTTTATAGTAATTACTTTTTCCCTATGAAAAGTGAAATATATTATTAATCAGGCCTATTTGGGTACATTAATGCTTCATTGAAAGCATTGTCAATTATAAAAAATGTTTAGCCTTCTTAGTATATACATGAATAAAAATTTAAATATTTTAAAAATTATTTAGAAGTTCTCAAGATTAATTGTTTTGGTTAATTTGTATATTTGAGGAAGTTGTCATAAAACTGATCAAACATCCTTGCCAAATGTGTTATAAGATCTTTAATCATGAGCGTTCTATAACCTTTAGCCATTTGTAGAATTTTTTGAAGCCTGATTCTGAAAAATGAGTGGGGAAAAAGTCTTTGACAAATCCTCCAGAGTACAGATCTGTCAGGGAACTGAAGATAAAATTGCAGCACTTTTGAAAAAATTGAACACTTCAAAAATTCAGATCAAGATTTTCTACATGGGTCTGAATGGACTGTTTAGAACGAATTTTTATCCACAGAAACCTGGTAAATCATATCTTATAAGAAGAACATTTGCTTTTCTCTTCTTTTTTTTCTGACACTTTCAGTATGTTTATTATTACTTCACAGCAGTGTCTTGTTTGCATAAACTCAGGAAGATGAACAATACTTTGCTATTGTAATACATTGTTTGAGAACTTATTATATTCTTTTGTGTGTGTGTTTTGTTTTTGGGGGGACCACATTTAGAGATGCTCAGGGGTTACTCCTGGCTCTGCAATCAGGGGTGACTTCTAGCAGTGCCTGGAGGACATTATAGGATGCCAGAGATTATATCTGGGTTAGTTGTATGTAAGGAAAACCCCTATCCGCTGCTCTATTGCTCTGGCCCTGATTTTATTCTTAAACTTTGGAATTGTCAATGGCAATAAACACTATTTTAGAAATGAGGGTTAGTTAACTGCCAAGTACAAGACCCTGGGCCTTTGTCATATTTGCTTAACTTAAACTTCAATTGGCCTTAATTCCAAACACTTAAAACGTGAGTCCCACTAAGAGTCATATATAGACCCAGAAAATGTTACCATATCACTCCAGTTTCTACAAGAGCTGATCTAAAGGCTCTCAAGTTATCCAGTTATAGACGGTGAAGAGCACTGTGAAGAGACATGCTCTGACCCAGATTAGGAAGTATTGGACTTAGAAGGATTCTTGTGTTAAGTGAACAAAAAATACTGTGGCATCCCAAAAAATACTGGAGCTGTGGCGTAGCAGTTAGGTGTTTACCTTGCACGTGGCTGACCTAGGACGAATCGAGGTTCTATCCCCCGAAGTGCCCAGCCAGGAGTGATTTCTGAGCACATAGCCAGGAGTAAATCCTGAGCGTCACAGGGCGTGGTCCAAAAACCAAAACAATAAATAAATAATTTAAAAAAATAGGCCTGTACTTAGAAAAAAATTGACAATCTCCAACAGAAAAATCACCTTACTATAATTTGGCTAGTACATGAGGATAAAGACTTGAAATCCTTTTCTGGATAGTACTGATAGCTGGAGACTGACTACTGAACCAAGAAGGGACCTTTAAATTAATCCTAATTTTCAGGTTGAAGGAAAAACTACCTATAATGCTTAGTGTAATCATGCAAAATCATTGGCCATGTTTATTAAGAGTAAACTTACTTAATATGTTACTGCAATCATTTAGCAATGAAGCAATGAAAGTAAAAATAAAATGTGTTTCTGTTAACACCACTTTGTGAAAATCAGATTCTGGTATCCTTAAAAAATTTTTTGAAGTATTTTTGTACACTAAGAAGTAAACCTGAATTTTTCTGTTTTTATGAGCCTGTGGTGTATTCAGGTATTTTTCCCCTAGGAGACATTTATTAATTAAGAATTCAATCTTCTAAAGGCCATGCAATTAGAGATAGAAAACTTCTCTATAAATAAAAAATGCAGAGAGCATCAGTGATTACACTGCTTTACTAAATATGTATTGTCATCAGGGACACTAAAATCAGGAAAACCATCAGTTAAAAATCTTTGACTAAGATGAATAAATGCTAATCTTGCCGTTTTATGTTTTTTGTCAAGGAATAGAAGCAACCCCTTTAATGAATTGCTTTATATAGAGGACGGAAAGGCTGGTTCCATACTAATAATAGAAAAATATTTTATGAATTATGAAAATTCTCAGGAAGTTCCAATGGCAAGACCATGATAAATAAGTAAGAAAATATTGGACACTCTAAAAATAAGTCTTAGGAAGAAAACTTTACCTTCACATAAAGAACCCCAAAAGTAGTGTTGCAGGAAAAGAAAATTTAGAAAAAATCCTACCAAAAAACCATTCTGTAAAGGCTAGCAGCACGAATTCTCTTCTACCTGTATCACACCCTCACACACACACACACACACACACACACACACACACACACACACACACGCCTCACACATGCATGTCTCTTTTATTTCACTATTCATCCCTCCTGAGGTTCTTTTCTGCAAGAAAATACTACTGTCTTGGAAAACCTGGGCAAGAATTAGGACTGACTTTCCTTTTCCTCTAAAAAATAAATTTCTCACTCTATTCTGAGTTTCTGGTTCCCCAAGAATTCAGTGATAGAGATCATTTTCTGTGGGGATCATCTGCTTTGTGTTGTGTTGGGACTCTAACTTCTAGGCCAAGTAGGTGTTCATAACACAGTATACCATTCCTAACCAAACCCAGGCATTTCCCTGGGTGGCAGAGGTGAATAGAAAAGAAAGTGGAAGCACTCTTTTCTGAGGCCTATCTTCCTTGCTTCCCACTTCACCCAAATCACCAGCAACACTTTGTGAGAAAACCAAGAGTCAGATGACCTGCAACATAATTCAAGGTCCACCCACTTCCACCACTCCCTGCTAGTCTTCGGAACAGACATTCTATTTCTCTCTCTCTCACCATTATTGTCATAGTAGTTGTTAATGTAATTATTTCTCTACATGTGTTCCCAACTCTTTGTGGTAAGCTTCATATCCTAGACTGGTCCTTCTGGTTCTTATATCTATTGTATCTGAATATTAATATCATACTTTTTTTTTAATCCCACAGATAAGTGAGACTATTCTCTGTCTATTTCTTTCCTCTCACTCATTTTACTCAGCATAATAGTTTCCATGTCTATCCATATAGAGGAAAATTTCATTACTTCATTTTTTCTAACAGCTGCATAGTATTTGATTGTGTAGAAGTGAGTTTCTTTAGTCACTCATCTGTCAGGCACATAGGTTGTTTCCAGATTCTGGCTACTGTAAATATAGCTGCAATGAACATAGGAATGAGGAGGGCATTTTTGTATTGTGTTTTTGTGTTCCTAGGGTATATGCCTAGGGGTGGTATGTCTGAACTATATGGGAGCTTAATTTCCAGCTTTTTGAGGAATATCCATATTGTTTTCCAGAAAGGCTGGAATAGACAACATTCCCATCAGCAATAAATGAGAGTTCTTTTCTCCTCACATCCACACCAGCACTGGTTGTTCTTGTTCTTTGTGATGTATGCCGGTCTCTTTAGCTGAGATGATACTTCATTGTTATTTTGATTTGCATCTCCCTGATGATTAGTTATGTGGAGCATTTTTTTCATGTGCGTTTTGGCTATCTGTATTTCTTCTTTGAGGAAATATTTGTTTACTTCTTCTCCCCATTTTTTATGGGGTAAGATGTTTTCCATCTTATTAAGTTCTGTCAGTACCTTGTATGTATATCTTAGATCTCATCCCCGTATCTGATGGGTATTGGGTGAATAGTTTCTCCCATTTCATGGGTGGTCTTTATATCCTAGCCACTGTTTCCTTTGAGGTGCAAAAGCACCTCAGTTTGATGTAGTATCATTTGTTTATCTCTGCTTCCATTTGTTTGGACAAAGATGTTTCCTCTTTGAAGATGCCTTTAGTCTCAATCTCATGGAATATTTTTTCTGGTTTCTTCTATATATCTTATAGTTTGGGGTCTGATATCAAGGTCTTTAATCCATTTGGATTTGACCTTGTGCATGGTGTTAGTTAGTTAGTTCTTCTATTGCATGTGGTTTGTTGGGCTACACCTTATTTTACCTAAAACAAAGATCATCCCTGGTTCCTTTGTATGTTTGTTTACAGCTTGGATTTACCCCAAACAAAGTTTGTCTTGCTTGTAAACCTGGGTGGGTTTACTGCCCCACCCAGGGATGGTCTCTGCACTCAATAAAAATGGCAGTTCTGGCAGGCAGAAGGCTCTCCATACTAAGTAGAAGACTGTCAGACTACACGTGTTTCACCCTCAGCCTGATTTAGATTATTTTATGCATGACCCTTATTCATTCACCTGGGCTTGGAGATTCAGGAGGTGGGGTGTTTTACAGTGGTTGACCAGTCTTAACACCACTTGTTGAAGTGGGGGACTAGGAGAACTAGTTTTGGGGTCACACCTGGCAGCGCTCAGGGGTTACTCCTGGCTCTCAGCTCAGAAATCACCTCTGGCAGGCTTGGGGGACCATATGGGATGTCGGGACCGAACCACTGTCTGTCTGCATGCAAGGCAAATGCCCTACCTCCATGCTATCTCTCCGGCCCCAGTAAATGTCTTCTAGAAAACAGCTTCCTTTTATGTTAGAATCCCTAAGTAAAGGAGTAATAAGTTGTTTCATTAAGGAGTAGTCAGTTTTAACTTGATGTGAAATTTCATAAAAAAAAAAAAAAAGAAAAGAACTAGCAGTATGGATTGTAACCATCCCAAAGAAATACAGTAGATTACTAGACAAGAACAGTTGTTCTTGGCATATGCTCCTCTCCATCCAAAAACCTAAATATTAGGACAAGCTACTCAATTTTGTCCTTACTTCGTCTATGTCTGTATATAAGATGAGATGTGTCTCAAAAGACCAGCCCAATTGTCCATTCTGGGACCCACAGGTTTGTAGCCCACCCTCTCTTTTCTGGCATATCTCTCCTTTTTTTTTTTTTTTTTTTTTTAAGGTAAAGCACCTTCTGTGACTGTTCAGAGAAGATGGTTGCTTTAACATCTTGAGTCATGTTGTCAATAAAAGCTCTTGACCCGTCAACTTGTCCCTTGTTCAATTAACTCTCCAGCAGCAGTGGAACCAAACAATTACAGGAAGTACACTGTTTACCCTCTACTAGCTTTTAACAGAGATTTGGAAGTTTGTGACTAATGCCTACATCTAAGGCACACAGTAGTTTCCAACCTCAATGGTTCCTGGAACTAGCAGGTTAGAGAAATGAATAAAATAGGCCTGGTCACAGAGTGGAACCTTAGCATGTGCATTGTGTCTACAGGTAACGGCACACTACACTGCCTAGATCTGCCCCCCCCCACTCATTTTTTTCTTTCAGAGGAACCCTACATCTATACTTTTCAACAATAGGAATTTTCCCAACAATTTAAAAGCCTTGAATTAGCTGAATGAAAAATGTGCTAGGGCTGTGTCTTCAGGCCACTGCACCCTGCCATCCTCCACCCACTCCTTTACATGTCTGTCATCTTCTAACTTAGCTCCTTACCACTCCCACCACTTGACTTCAAGTTCAAATGATACTTCCACCCTCATTTGGCATCTCTATAGCTTTTAATACATAGGACTCAGAGGCCAACAAGCTAGTATAGCAAGTATTGCGCTTGCTTTGCACAACACAAATCCAAATTTGATTACCTGACATCATATATTGTCTCCAAGCACTGTCAGCAGAGAGACACAGGGCCAGAAAAAAAAGTCCTGAGTACCACCAGGTATGGCCCCAAAACAAAATAAACACCAAAATCGCAAAAAAAAATTTTTTCAAAAAAATCAATACTTAGATCTCTATTTTTATTTATTTATTTATTTATTTGCTTCTTTTGGGACATACCCAGTGACACTCAGAGGACACTCCTGGCTATGCACTCATAAATCACTCCTGGTTTGAGGGAGCATATGAGATGCTGGGGGGTCAAACTGCGGTCTATCCTAGGTTAGTGCATGCAAAGCAAAAGCCTTACCGCTTGTGCCACTGCTCCGGACACTAGATCTCTATTTCTATCCCTATGTTTTCTTTATTTAAGGGATAATGGATAATTTCTAGTAGTGCTCAAGGAACTCTATGAGGTATCGGAATTTAAGAGATAATGGATAATATTTAAGAAATAATGAATAATTCCTAGCAGTGCTCAAGGGACTATATGAGGTATCAGAATTTGAAACAAGGTTCACCATATGCAAGGCAAGTACCTTACTAGCTAAACTATCACTGTGCTGTACCTCCAATCTCTATTCTTAAAACTAGATGCTACACTGATTACTGCAGAGATGTGCCTCTCATTCACACGTTCCATTTCCTCAAGATATTCTGTTTACATGCATGGCAAGAGCAATGTTCACTATCAAAATTGTCTCCTAGATGACCGTCTGTGTAGTATGAGGCAAGATGAGCTAGAGCAGGACTTCGTAAAATCTTTCCATGCACAACTCCCCCATTTTTGCCAGAGAAATTGCTATGTGGCCTAGGAACTCATCAGTATATCAACCAGGTATGCAAATCAAAATTTTTCTAATAATAAGTCATAGAAAATATTAAAACATATATTTAAAATGTGTTATTTAATATATGCTGTTTTAAAATATTTTAATATATATAAATAAAATATATTTTGAAACAAAATTTTAAGAGTGTTCAGAGTCCACACATTCAGTTATGTGACACTCTATGGGATCACAGTCTAATTTAAGAAGCTAGGAGCTTGATAATACTGTATCAAGAAAGAGTAGAAAAATCCTCATGAATTCAAATTGCCAAGTTCACTGTGCTTACTTTTTCTTCATGTCTTTTGTGGCCAGCTGGCACAACTACCACCTAAAGCATAGTCATCATCATGGATATAAGGCATGTGAGGAACTGAACACTGGCTCTTAAATCCCCCTCCCCAGAAAAGACACTTATATTCCTCCTCCTCAGATTTTATCTTCCAAAACAGACAACATGCATAGCCATATTTGATTCCAAAGTAGATAGAAAGCATAGTGGAATGAATGTCAGGAAAAATCCCTCCTTAAAGTGAAATCAGTAGTCCACTAAAATATCTCATGCAATCTGCATTTGGCTTTTCACTGGAGGACACCTGAGGAAGTCACATACCTGTGTTTTGAACTTTTTCAATTAGGTGGCAAAAGTTCAGGATATTGGGCCCGGAGAGATAGCACAGCGGTGTTTGCCTTGCAAGCAGCCCATCCAGGACCAAAGGTAGTTGGTTCGAATCCCGGTGTCCCATATGGTCCCTCGTGCCTGCCAGGAGCTATTTCTGAGCAGACAACCAGGAGTAACCCCTGAGCACTGCCGGGTATGATCCAAAAACCAAAGACCAAAAAAAATAAAAAATTAAAAAAAAAAAAAAAAAGGGCTACAGTGGTACAGATCAAAGACCAAATGGGATAGAGTGGGGGAAACCAGGGCTCTGGAGATTCTCAAGTCTCCTGAACTCTAGTGAGTTCCTTCACAGTAGTAGAGAGAATCCACAGGATCAAATGAATTCCACTGACCAGCTCTTGCCAGGTATGGGGTTTGGGGAGGCCCCATACCAGAGCTTTTCATCCTAGCCTGGGGATTGCTGGGAGGCCCCCAGCCGTCCTTGTCTTTTTCCCCTGACTCCAGGCCTTCCCTGGGTGCCAGCTCAGATGGCCAGAAGTGGGTTCAGGTGGACTCTTAGTGGTCCTCAGGTTTCTCCCTCCCTCCGTACTCCAGGGAGGAGGTGCATGGAGAAGAGGGCAGGCAGACATCTGGCTTCCGGTTTCCTCTTTGATTCTGGAGACCAGCTCTTGTCAGGTATGGGGTTTGGGGAGGCCCCATACCAGAGCCTTTCTCCCTAGCCTGGGGAGTGCTGGGAGGCTTGGGAGGCCCCCAGCCTTCCTTGTCTTTTTCCCCTGACTCCAGGCCTTCCCTGGGTGCCAGCTCAGATGGCCAGAAGTGGGTTCAGGTGGACTCTTAGTGGTCCTCAGGTTCCCCCCTCCCTACGTACTCCAGGGGGGAGGTGCATGGGGAGGAGGGCGGGCAGACATCTGGCTTCCGATTTCGTCCTTGATTCTGGAGACCAGCCCTTGCCAGTTATAGAGTTTTTCTCCCCTGGACTTCAGTCTTTCCCTGGACACTGGTCTAGGTGGACTCTATAGGGGTCAACAGGTTTTCCCCCTATCTCTCCCTACACTAATGGGAATGCGCTCTGGGAGGAGGGCAGGCTGTTCTAGCACTGGTTTATATTGGGACAGTCAGTGGAAATTTTTTCTCTTTTTTTTTCATATTGATATTATTGTGTGCATATATTCTATATATCCATAATATCCATCTTGTATTGGGACCTTGGTACTGCCCTACAAAGCTCATTTCTAATATTTTACTGCCTCAGTCCCAACCCTTACTTCCCCCCATCCTCCCATGTAGGTGCAGCTAATGACATGAAGCTCACCACATAGAATGATAAGTGCAGTTAGAGAAATAACTATTCTGAAAACTATCATAACAATGTGAATGAATGAGGGGAAAAAGAAAGCCTGTCTCGAGTACAGGTGTGGGTGGGGTGGGGAGTGGGTTGATCTGGGAAATTGGTGGTGGGAATCCTGCACTGGTGAAGGGGGGTGTTCTTTACATGACTGTAATCATACAAGTACAATTATATTTGTAATCATGGTGTTTAAATAAAGATAATTAAAAAAAAATCACATCTAAACTGTGGAACTTCCATAAGGTTTTCCATAAGGACTGAAGTAGACACATTCCAGCCAGCAATGCATGAGAGTTTCTTCTTCACCACATCCCAGTCAACACAAGTTGTTCCTATTGTTTCTGTCATATTCCATTCTCACTGGTGTGAGGTGATATGTCATTGTCATCTAATTTGAATTTTCTTGATAATAAGTTATGCTAAACACTTTTTCGTATGCCTGCTGGCCATCCATCTGTCTTCAATATAGAAGACGATGACTAGAAAATGAGACAATAAAAGTGGGCAAAAGAGTGACTCTGGATTACAAAAAAAAGGCCAAGGAAGAGACATGAAGGGAAGGAGCAGAAGAGGAGTTCTGGAAGTAATATAGAGGCAAGGGTCAAGGTCCGTGGGTCCTGCTGAGGTAGAGAAAAGGAATAGCTGTATCTATCTAAACAACTAGACTCATCACAACTTTAAAATATATCTGTCTGGGCTGAAGAGATAGCATGGAAGTAGGGCATTTGCTTTGCATGCAGAAGGACAGTAGTTCGAATCCCGGCATCCCCCGAGTCTGCCAGGAGTGATTTATGAGCATAAAGCCAGGAGTAACCCCTGAGCACTGCCAGGTATGACCCAAAAATCAAAAAAAAAAATCTTTCTAGGAATCAGTATGGTAGAAAGGGAAGAAAACTGAATCAGGATAGATGGTTGGCAACGCAGGGTGATGGTTTTGAAAGTAGGCACTTTGTTAAGCCCGAAAAGCCTATTATAAACAATTATGCAAATCATGGTGTCTACATTTTCTTAAAAAAAAATATTTAAAGAGTGCGCCGACAGTAATCATTGCCATTTAAAGCTTAAAAATAGCACAATCAAGCATGTAACCCCGGGCGAACACAGAAAATAAAGTGTACACAAACACGACAACTAACATATGTGACTGCCCCCAATAAGTACCACAACTGAAAGGTATACAGCAGCACAACTAAGTGTAAGAATAGCACAAACAAGTGTGGAAAGCCCCCAGCAAGTACCACAACCAAGTGTGAAAATGGCAGTCATCACCATAACAAAAAAAAAAAAAAAAAGATGGGAGAAAATTGAAAAACATACATATGCAATTTTCAAGTCAATGCTCTCATTATTCAAGGCTGTCCTCAGAGTCCTCAGAAGAATTTCTTTAGGCCAGGAAAGAGTAGAAGTAGGTGTTTCAATGTCTAAAAAGATAAAATTGACCAGTCAAAAAATTTGCGGCTCTGCAAAACTGTCATTCATTTTGATGGAAATAATAAAGACTTTCCCAGATAAACAAAAGTTAATGAATTTCACCACCACCAGACTGCCCCTCAGAAATGCTGAAAGTATAAAGAAAGCAAATTGAGACCACAAAACATAAGAGGGGAGAGAAAAGGATAGGCCCTATTTATTCTAATAATGAATGACTTCATACAAGCAAGAAGAAAAAATATTACAGTATTTTTTCCCTTTTATTTTTTTTCCTTTCATTTTCTTTGTTGATGCTTCTTATTACAATGACTGAGGGTTGCATACTTCCTGGTCATAGTGCTTGCACACTCAGCTGTCTTTAGTGGGAGATGACACACTTAGGTGATGAGCTCAAAATCTGTTACAGCACCTGGGATCTCCAATAGCAGATTACTGGGGTCATGATAGGTGCTAGTGAGAGGGAGGCATCAGAGCTGAAACTGTGACAACCTGTTTGCAAAAATCAGGTACTTTTGACACTGAGACATGCCTTAGGTTGCCCAAAAGATTTTATTTAAATACAGAGAGAATGTTTAAAAAAAATGTATCCGCATGGTAACTATGAAACAAAAAATTAGAATGCAAATATTTAGATGAGAAAAATGAAGAAATTAAGAAAATCACCAGGGAAACCTATCTAAATGTAAGACTGACCAAAATTTAAGGAAAAAGAAATGCAGAAACATAGTGACAAGAAAGAAAAATAAAACAACAGAATGACACTTACTTAAGCATATTTATCAACAATCACCCTAAATGGTAATGGCATGAATTCACCAATCAAAGGTCACAAAATAGCTGGATCAAATGAAGAGCAGAATTCATATTCATATGTTAAAAAGATTCCTGCAGCAGATGTAAAGACAAACATAGACTCATAGTGAAAGACTGAAGTAAAAATTTTCAAGTAAATAATTCATAAAGCTAAGAGAAATTTTAGTCTCATATTTAATAAAAATATAAGGTTTGGCCAAAAGCTTATAAGGGACAATGACAGATACTTTATATTGATTAAAGGCACAATCCACCAACAAGATAGAAAATTAGTATATATGCATCCAACACAGAAGATCCTAAATATATACAATTATTAACAGACCTAAGGGGAGATATATACAGCAATACAATAATATCGGACTATCTCAACACATATCTGATGTCAACAGATAGGTTCTCCAAACAAAAAAATTAGTAATGAACCAATGGGATACATATGAAATAATTGGTAACCTGGACTTAATAGACAGAACTGCTTACCAAAAGAAATGGATATGCATTTTTTTCTAAATCAATGAAACATTTACAAACAGATCATATTGGTATATTCTCATATTAGGGAGAATGTAATATACATAAAGATTAAAATAGTATAAAGCATTTTTCCAGGCCATGATAGTATTAAGCAAGAAAATTGGAAAGATCTCAGACTTATAGATAGTTAACAACCTATTTTTGAATACTTTTGGTCAATAAAGTAATTGAGAGAGAAATTAAAATTTACCTTAAGGCCAACATATAGTAGGAGGTAAACTGACATGTTTTATGGGGTGCAGAAAAAGCAGGACTCAAAGAGAAGTTAAAAACATTGCAGACTCATCCACATCAATAGAAAAAAAATTAATAAATAACCTAGTTAATCTAATCTCACATCAGAAGGACTGAGATAAAGAACTGACAAAACCCAAAAGTGGTAGGAGTCAAACAATTGAAAATTAAACAAATAGAAAATAGAAAAAAAATTACAAAAGATTTGTAAAACTAAAAGATCTGAAGGCTAAACACATTTACAAGCTCTTGGCTAGACTCAGAACAATAATTGAGAAACATTATTTTTTAAAAAGTATTAAAAAAATGGATGAATTAAATGCAACACAAAGAATTTAAGAGACAACTATGAACATTGCTATGCTAGCAAACTGAGCAAAGTAGAAGGTATTTACAGATGTTTTAGAGTCATGCAATCTTCTAAGATTGACCCTGAAAGATACACAAAGTAATCAAAACCTTCCCAAAGAACAGAGCACGGAACCAGTTGACTTTATTAGTAAATTCTACCAAACTTTCAGAGGTTTAGACCTATTCTTTTCAAACTTTTCCCCCCAAAACAGGCAGAAAGGACATTTAACAAGGTCAACATTATCCTGATGCTAACATCAATCAAAACCAATATGCCTAAAAAAGAAAAACTGTAGATCAAAGTTTCTAATCAATATTGATGCAAAATTCTTATCAATTTATTAATAAACCAAATCCAACAATACATGTAAAAGAACCATTCTTTATGACCAAGTGCTAGTCTCTTCCAGGGTCACTAGCTGTAAACATACACAAAGAAATTAATTAAATGCATCAACAATGGGAAGACCAAAATTCCCTAATCATATGAATCAATGCTTAAATGCATTTGACAAAAGTCAGTGCCCATTTCTAAAAACAAAGAAAATGCTCCATAAATTAAAAATAAAAAGAACATACTCAACATGATGCAGTTCATATATGAAAACTCACATCTAAGAACATATTTAAGGGTTAAAAAAAAAAAAGCTTTTCCCTGAATTCAGAAAACAAGACAAAGGCATCCACTCTCACCACTACTACACAACACCATTTGTGAATGTATTTGCTGAAACAATTACACAAGCAAGTTTTCCTCAGACAATTTTATCTACATAAAATCAGAAAGCAGGCAAAAGACAACTCTAACCTATCCTTCTAGCTCCCCATATCCTGTGAACTTCTTTTGAGCTAGATTTGCATTGCAAAATCCTACAAGACAGTCTCCAAGGGAGATGAAGAGCACAAAGCAAAACCTTCTTTCATTTTGTTTAATCCAGCATTCTCTGTGTCAAATTCTGACCATGACATGATAATTTTTTATATGAGAAACTTTGAGAAATGTCATGTGAAGACAAGAATTTTTTCCTATTTATATGTACTCACAGAAATGTGGATACTGCTTGATATATAATAGGCATGAGCAAAGAGTCAATAAATTGAACTGAATTCATAATATAATGATGGGGAAAATATTTCCTCCCTGGCCATCCATTTTCCCATTTTTATAATGAGATAATTGGACTGGAGCATTGATAAGATCATTTCCATCCTCAATGATTAGTCAGTCTCTCATTAAATGTGTTTTCCTTGCCTCTGCCTGGTCATTATTGAGTTTGGTTACTTTAGTCAAGATGAGAGCAAAAGCATAACTGTCGGTCCCAGGAGCAGGAAGCTAAGAGAGGAAATGATCAACGCTGGCATTTATTGTATGTCAGCTGCTGCTGAAAGTGCTTTTGGGGGATTACTGCCTTTACTCGAAACAAACCCAACATTAGAAGAACCACTATTAAAATCATTCCCATTCTACTAAAAAGGATATTATGGCCAGCATCATAGATTTTTATCTAACTCTCAAAAGAGAGGCACACAAAGCTGCAAAAACTCAAAGATATTTAAACCCATCTAGAAAGTGACCACCCTCGGGAGGGGACAGGGCAAGTCCCATACCCTTATGAAGCCTTGAAAGTTGCGCACGCACACACACATACACACACACACACACACACACACACACACACACTGCAACTGCCCTCATGCTAATGATTCACTTTCAACACTTTTCCACTAATCTCTGCACCAAAAAAAATCTAAAAAAACCCTCCATGTAAACCAGTTTTGTAGCTGACATATCCAAGTACTCTTTGGAGCCACGAAGGGATGTCTCCCACTGCACTTTTCTTCCAGAAGTCCCAGGCAGGCATATTCATGATCAACAGAGGCCGCCATATGAGCTGATCATTCCAACTCCACAGATCCTTAAAGTCCTTAAATATACCTCACAGCTGCACACACAGCCAAAAGACATTTCCTTAGTTTTAATACTGATATCCCAGTAGGAATATACCAAATTAGATGTGAAATTATCATAGAAATCATATAAGCTCAACAAACAAAACCAACAACAGAATGCTCAACTCGCAATAAACAGCTTAGTAAACCATCAGACAATGACTTAATGACTCCATTGCAAGATCTGACTATTTTCACAAATTTTCTTTTAATGAAGTTTTTTCCTATAATTTTATTATCATTTAGTCATAACAAGCAATATTAAGTACCTGCCAAGGGGCAATTGGGGGCAGGGTAGAAAACTAGAGACAATGGTAGAAGGAATTTTACACCAGTGGTGGGATTGGTGATGGAATACCAAAAAAAAAACTATTGTGAGTAACTCTGTAAACCATGGTGTTTAAAATTTTTAAAACAAATTTTTTTAAAGACATTATAACATGAAGACACTAAGCAATTGTTTAAGAAACTCTAACCAGTTGGGAGAGAAAGAGGTTGAATCTATATAATTTAAAGTTAAACCCCACCAAATTCCATACTCTTTAAAAAAAAATTCATTGAAATTTCTGTGATCAAACTTTACACACCATTAGGCTATCAGACTTTGTGATCATGGGAGGAAGAGGAAAGAAATCATGGTTTCCAAAGTGTTATACTGGTCCCTGATAAGAGGATTAAAACCCAAATACTTAATCAAGTTGACATTATAATTAAGGTGATACTTGTCCACCTGAGATCTCATTTTCTTTTGACCTCAGTTTTTAGCAAACAATGCAAGGAATAACAATATTCTAGTCACTTACAATTATTGACCATCATCAATACCTACCACACTTCCAGACAGAACTTTTCCTTTCGTTTTTGATGTTTGGTTATGTACTCAGGAATTACTCCTGGTAGGACTCAAAAGACCATAAAGGATGCTAGAGCTCCAACCCAGGTCAATAACCAACAAGGCCTATCCACTTTACTATGAAGAACATTATTTTATTGCTCTATTTTCAATTTATCTTATTACAGAATTTGAAGGGTTTCATTTTGTACTTAAAGTTCCAGTGCCATCCCACCCCCAAAAAAGACCCACCATCAACTCCTCTCTCATGCCTCCTGCTTGTCACCAAAAGTTGCATCCAAATGGATTACAACAATTACAAGTCTAGGTATTCATTTTTGACTGGTCATTTTGCTTTTGTACTTTATATGTCACATATAAATCAAAGCATCCAATAATTATCTTTCATTTTCTTATCTCATTTAGTGTAGACACCTCAAATCTTATCCATTTGGTCCCCAAAGGCATAATTCCATATTTTTTTAATAGCACAGGAGAACTTATAGCCAAGAGCAGGACTTTACTATCCATTATGAGATGTAGTTTTTTAATACCCTCTCTCAGCCTTCTGAGGATCACAGAAAAATAATTTACCATGTCAAAAAATTGAGGATTTAAAATTAAAGAAAGTTGCCTTTGACTCCAGACCAATACATCCACTGTAGGTCTTGGCTTTGAACTTACCTCGGGGATTTCAATGAAAAAGTATTAAGGGGATTGACATGTTCTAAGGCACTTTTCTTGCAAAAATCAACATCAGTTGTGGGTGGAGAGTAGGCAGAGTTAACATTGGTTCTGATGTAAACAATGATGCAAGGAAACTGGCATGGAGAGCCTGACACCGAAAAGGGAACCACAAATATTTTCCTCTTCAAGTCACTCTCCACTCACCAACCTAGTCATCCAGTCCCCAAACCGTGACCCAGATCTAGTTCCTACATTCACCCACAAACACCTACTGAGTGCCTACAACATGGAAGGTCAGTGCTATCTGGCACTTGGGAGACTTAAGATGAAATGAGATGTGTACCGAGGACTGAATTGTAGGAAGGTGTGGCCAACATTGGGCTCAGGAAGACCTTCCAGATGGCGTATTTGCACTACATCCTGAAGAGAGCATTAGAAATCTCAAGAAAAGGGATAAATGTCAGTTAAAAAGGGAAGGAGGAAAATAATACTCCAGACAAAAAAGAAATATATAGAAACATTTGGAATACTTTTTGTTGGTAGTACCAAATATGTTTGTGTGGATGGAGGGAGATGTCTGGAACCAAGACTAAATATGTAAAGGTCTTAGTTTTGGGTTTGGAAGTCAGTGTGCTTTATCTCCCAGGATTGGTGGGGAGAAGTCAACGTTAGTGATAGGCTGAAGTGGCTTTGATCCTATCTTTGTTGTATTGCTCTTCTCAATCCACGTCCTCCAAAGAATCCATCCAGCAAATAATTGAGAAATGCTCGTTGTTACTAGGAAATAATATGAAAATGAAATCAATAGAAAGGAGAAAAGCACTACCCTTGTTTAAGGTAACTATAACTTAAGAAAGGGGCCATGCCATGGATGAATGCTCACAAGACAAGGACTTAAGGTCACATTCTCCATTTTCTTCACTGTATCTGTTTGTGAAAAGGAATGTGACAGCTCATCCTGGTGTCAGCACTAACAAATTAGTCTCCTATCTGAAAAAAGGATAAAATAGGGGTGATGAATATCAGTATCCTAGGTTTTGACCCCCAATATGGGGGAAGCAGGATACGGAGTACTATGCACAAGCTCAGCACAAGGAGGCAGTGTGGGCCCATGTCTGCTTCAGCCCAAACAACTGGGACTTGGGGACAAGCAAATGAGGGACTATGACCCCTTCAGATGAAAAAAAAAGGGGGGTGGGGGAGAGAGGAGAATGTCTATTAAACATAATATAAGAGGTTTTGTCTCCAGGAAGTACCCTTGATCTAGTAAGTCCATTGAATCTTTTAATAGGCCTTGACAACTGGAAATCTTAGGAACTACAGTCCCCGTGCTCCTGGGACTAATGCTTAATAGCACTTTAATCTAGTCCCAACCTGCTCCCCAGTCTTCTTGTTCTTGCTTTTCTTCACATACAGAATTTTCAGGCAAACTTCTCTTGCTCCTCAAGGCCCTTGTTTATACCTAGATTCACTTTGTCCTCCATATTTGAAACAAACTTTTTTTTGGCCACACCCACTGATTCTCAAGGGTTACTCCTGGCTATGCGCTCAGAAATTGCTCCTGGCAGGCAAACCTCTACCAGGGGAGACCCTGCCACTATCCTGGCATTGACTTTACTCCAAGGAGTGTTCCCTTGACACCCAGATGACTCAGCGACAGTAGCAACTTGCTTGCAGGACAGGACGCTTCGCATCTGATGGTGAGGTGAAACTTGAGGATGCTCCACATCCTGACTTCGATGAAACACAAAAACCAGAATCCTAATCGCACAGAAACCAGAATCTTTAACTACATAAACCGGACAACAACAGCTAATGTGTGAAAAGATTTCGCCGTGATCACAGAGAATGAATCAGGGTTGGACAACCTAGAACGCCTGGAACCCAGAATTGGTCTTTATGCCAGAGAACTTAAGGAATAAGGTCTCTGTATTTAGGAAAAGGTTTTTTTTTTTTCCATTTTACCCATATTTTGCTGGGCTTATGCAAACACTTGCCACTCTCATACCGTTAGTGCTGTATTTTTTTTAACTGTTACCCTTTTTAAAAGAAAAAAAGAAGAGCTTACTAAAGCTTCTGCTGGTGCTTCAATGAATTCATTGTGAGCCAATAGTTTTCAAAAATATTCTTTCCTTTCTCTTCCATCTCTTTAGTTTTTCTTTTAACTTTCTATTTAAAAAATAAAAAAACATGTTGGGGCCGGGAAGGTGGCGCTATAGGTAAGGTGTCTGCCTTGCAAGCGCTAGCGTAGGACGGACCGCAGTTCAATCCTCCGGCATCCCATATGGACCCCCAAGCCAGGGGCGATTTCTGAGCGCATAGCCAGGAGTAACCCCTGAGCATCAAACAGGTGTGGCCCAAAAAAAAAAAAAAAACCATGTTGCTTTTGGTCTTCCTAAAATGTATTATTATCAGGTATGTCTACTATGTACTGCATTTTCTTTAATTAAATTAAAAAATTAAAATTAAAGAAAAAGAAATTGCTTCTGGCTTGGGGGACCATATGGGACACTGGGGGATCAAACCGTGGTCACTCCTAGGCTAGAGCAGAACAAACATTTCTTAATGATCCAACCTTCATTTTCTTTTCTTTTTTTTTTAATTTATTTAAACACCTTAATTACATACATGATTGTGTTTGGGTTTCAGTCATGTAAAGAATACCACCCATCACCAGTGCAACATTCCCATCACCAATGTCCCAAGTCTCCCTCCTCCCCACCCGACCCCCGCCTGTACTCTAGACAGGCTCTCCATTTTCCTCATACATTCTCATTATTAGGACAGTTCAAAATGTAGTTATTTCCCTAACTAAACTCATCACTATTTGTGGTGAGCTTCCTGAGGTGAGCTGGAACTTCCAGCTCTTTTCTCTTTTGTGTCTGAAAATTATTATTACAAGGGTGTCTTTCATTTTTCTTAAAACCCATAGATGAGTGAGACCATTCTGCGTTTTTCTCTCTCTCTCTGACTTATTTCACTCAGCATAATAGATTCCGTGTACATCCATGTATAGGAAAATTTCATGACTTCATCTCTCCTGACAGCTGCATAATATTCCATTGTGTATATGTACCACAGTTTCTTTAGCTATTCGTCTGTTGAAGGGCATCTTGGTTGTTTCCAGAGTCTTGCTATGGTAAATAGTGCTGCAATGAATATAGGTGTAAGGAAGGGATTTTTGTATTGTATTTTTGTGTTCCTAGGGTATATTCCTAGGAGTGGTATAGCTGGATCGTATGGGAGCTCGATTTCCAGTTTTTGGAGGAATCTCCATATCGCTTTCCATAAAGGTTGAACTAGACGGCATTCCCACCAGCAGTGGATAAGAGTTCCTTTCTCTCCACATCCCCGCCAACACTGTTTATTCTCATTCTTTGTGATGTGTGCCATTCTCTGGGGTGTGAGGTGGTATCTCATCGTTGTTTTGATTTGCATCTCCCTGATGATTAGTGATGTGGAACATTTTTTCATGTGTCTTTTGGCCATGTGTATTTCTTCTTTGTCAAAGTGTCTGTTCATTTCTTCTCCCCATTTTTTGATGGGGTTAGATGTTTTTTTCTTGTAAAGTTCTGTCAGTGCCTTGTATATTTTGGAGATTAGCCCCTTATCTGATGGGTATTGGGTGAATAGTTTCTCCCACTCAGTGGGGGGCTCTTGTATCCTGGGCACTATTTCCTTTGAGGTGCAGAAGCTTCTCAGCTTAATATATTCCCATCTGTTAATCTCTGCTTTCACTTGCTTGGAGAGTGCAGTTTCCTCCTTGAAGATGCCTGTAATGTCCTCGAGTGTTTTGCCTATGTGCTGTTCTATATATCTTATGGTTTTGGGGCTGATATCGAGGTCTTTAATCCATTTGGATTTTACCTTTGTACATGATGTTAGCTGGGGGTCTAAGTTCAATTTTTTGCAAGTGGCTATCCAATTGTGCCAACACCACTTGTTGAAGAGGCTTTCCCTGCTCCATTTAGGATTTCCTGCTCCTTTATCAAAAATGAGGTGATTGTATGTCTGGGGAACATTTTCTGAGTATTCAACCGTATTCCACTGATCTGAGGACCTGTCCTTATTCCAATACCATGCTGTTTTGATAACTATTTCTTTGTAGTACAGTTTAAAGTTGGGGAAAGTAATTCCTCCCATATTCTTTTTCCCAATGATTGCTTTAGCTATTCGAGGGTGTTTATTGTTCCAAATGAATTTCAAAAGTGTCTGATCCACTTCTTTGAAGAATGTCATGGGTATCTTTAGAGGGATGTCATTAAATCTGTATAATGTCTTGGGGAGTATTGCCATTTTGATGATGTTAATCCTGCCAATCCATGAGCAGGGTATGTGTTTCCATTTCCATGTGTCCTCTCTTATTTCTTGGAGCAGAGTTTTATAGTTTTCCTTGTATAGGTCTTTCACATATTTAGTCAAGTTGATTCCAAGATATTTGAGTTTGTGTGGCACTATTGTGAATGTGATTGTTTTCTTAATGTCCATTTCATCCTTATTACTATTGGTGTATAGAAAGGCCATTGATTTTTGTGTGTTAATTTTGTAGCCTGCCACCTTGCTATATGAGTCTATTGTTTCTAGAAGCTTTTTGATAGAGTCTTTAGGGTTTTCTAAGTAGAGTATCATGTCATCTGCAAACAGTGAGAGCTTGACTTCTTCCTTTCCTATCTGGATTCCCTTGATATCCTTTTCTTGCCTAATCGCTATAGCAAGTACTTCCAGTGCTATGTTGAATAGGAGTGGTGAGAGAGGACAGCCTTGTCTTGTGCCAGAATTTAGAGGGAAGGCTTTCAGTTTTTCTCCATTGAGGATAATATTTGCCACTGGCTTGTGGTAGATGGCCTTCACTATATTGAGAAAGGTTCCCTCCATTCCCATCTTGCTGAGAGTTTTGATCAAGAATGGGTGTTGGACCTTATCAAATGCTTTCTCTGCATCTATTGATATGATCATGTGGTTTTTATTTTTCTTGTTATTGATGTTGTGTATGATGTTGATAGAGTTACGGATGTTAAACCATCCTTGCATTCCTGGGATGAAACCTACTTGATTGTAGTGGATGATCTTTTTAACGAGGCATTGAATCCTATTTGCCAGGATTTTGTTGAGGATCTTTGCATCTGCATTCATCAGCGATATTGGTCTGTAATTTTCTTTTTTTGTAGCATCTCTGTCTGGTTTAGGTATCAAGGTGATGTTGGCTTCATAAAAGCTATTTGGAAGTGTTTCTGCTTGTTCAATTTCATGAAAGAGTCTTGCCAAGATTGGCAGTAGTTCCTCTTGGAAAGTTTGATAGAATTCATTAGTGAATCCATCTGGACCTGGGCTTTTGTTTTTCGGCAGACATTTGATTACTGTTTTAATTTCATCAATGGTGATGGGGGTGTTTAGATATGCTACATCCTCTTCCTTCAACCGTGGAAGATTATAAGAGTCCAAGAATTTATCCATTTCTTTCAGGTTCTCATTTTTAGTGGCGTAGAGTTTTTCAAAGTAGTTTCTGATTACCCTTTGAATCTCTGTCATATCAGTAGTGATCTCTCCTTTTTCATTCCTGATACGAGTTATCAAGTTTCTCTCTCTCTCTTTCTTTGTTAGGTTTGCCAGTGGTCTATCAATCTTGTTTATTTTTTCAAAGAACCAACTTCTGCTTTCGTTGATCTTTCGGATTGTTTTTTGGGTTTCCACTTCGTTGATTTCTGCTCTCAGTTTTGTTATTTCCTTCTGTCTTCCTAGTCTTGGGTCCTTTTGTTGAGCATTTTCTAGTTCTATTAGCTGTGTCATTAAGCTACTCAGGTAAGCTTCTTCTTCCTTCCTGATGTGTGCTTGCAAAGCTATAAATTTTCCTCTCAGTACTGCTTTTGCTGTGTCCCATAAGTTCTGATAGTTGTGTCTTTATTGTCATTTGTTTCCAGGAACCTTTTGATTTCCTCCTTGATTTCATCTCGGACCCACTGGTTATTGAGCATGAGGCTGTTTAACTTACATGTTAACAAACTTACATGTTAACAAACATTTCTTAATGATCCAACCTTCATTTTCTTTTTTAAAAAAAATGTTAAAATTGTATAGCCATGAGAAGCACAGCTACCAAGTTATGATGACTGAGTTTCAGTCATGCAATGTTCCAACACCCATCCTTTCATTGGTGTACATGTAGTCTGCATTTCTGATTTAACTCAAATGTTCCCACCATCCTGAAGACTTCCATGAACCCCACCCACCAGCCAGAGATTATCTCTTGCTCCTTGTTCTCTCTTTCCACAATGCTCTTGGCCATTGCAACCATCTACCTATCTTAAGGGCCAGTCATTTTCAGGAATAAGGAAGCATTATTTTTCCTGTCAAGGTCCATTTGGTTACTTATAACATGATTTGGAGGCCTTGTAATATTAGAAGATAGGGAACAACTGAAGACAAGAAAATATGTCTTCTCTGACATGCATTTATCCCCAAACAAATTATTTTGAAGATCTTATGTGACCCACAGTTCCGGCATTCTCCTCCCCTGGTCTATAAGATCAGAGATTTGGTCTTATTGTTTTCACAAGATATTTCAAAAGTAATCTGCTCACAGTAGCTATTTGTTGTGTATACAAAGGTGGGAAACTTAGTTCTGTCTCAAGAACAGCCAGGGGCATTCTGCTTGCCAGACAAGCTTGAGTTTTCTAATCCAGAGAAGCCTCAAGGCAAAGGGATAGATAAGTGGAGATTGGCTAACTGAATTATGATCTATCATACCACTGAAAAATTGTCATTTTTTAGCATCAGAAACTATATGTAATAGTATGGAATGATGCCAAAAATACATACTTTGTAAAAAGAAAAAAACAAAGCACAATGATATGACCACTTTTTTAAGAAAAAAATAAAATGATATTTGTATGCATATAACTATAAATCCATAGAAAAACTTTGGAAGTATAAATTTTAAACCGGAATGAAATCAAGGATAGGAAAGGAATAAATACTATTTATTTATTCAAATCTTATAATATTTTAATGTTTCCAATGGGTTCAATTGATCAATAAATATGTAAGACACTATTTAGGCATTTAGTTTTCTATTCTCATTAAACTAGTTTAAAGTAAACATAGGATAAAATTTTCTACCTTGTCCCTCTTCTATAAACAATAATAAAATTTGGCAGAAATGTATGAATCAAATGTTTTCTGAAATTGGAAGGGATAAGGAAATGAATTCCTCCCTCTTGGAAGCTCCAGAGGAATGCAATCTTATCAGCACAGTGTGACTCTGCTCAGAGACACCCAAAGAGGGCTTCTACTGAGGATAAAAATGTTTAGTCTCTTTATTTATTGTAATTAATATAGTAGCAATAGAAAACCACTGAGCACAACCTGTGACAAACACCAGCTGACCACTAAACTAGAAAGAAATAGGAGCGACATCTTAGGAAGCCCAAGTTGAAAACAAACCTTCACAAAGCTAAATAGGAGAGCATCAGTACCTTCATATCACAAGGAAGATAATCCACAGATTGGGTCCAGGACTGGGAAAACAAACAATATCAATAACCATCAGGATAATTCGGAATCCAGAGTTTCTGAGGTTATTTACTTTATATGATATTACATTGCCTCAGCTCATATTCTAATATTCAATTACCTACACCATCTCATCTCAAATAATAAAAAAAGGGGTAAGACCTAGTTTCCACTCACTAGAAAAATGGTTAGTCCATAAAAGTAGCAATTGAATTAAGTCCATTGTTAAATTCAGCAGTGAATATCTTTAAAACAAATAAATATAGTCAAGGAATTCAAGGATTCAATGTTCAAGGAAATAAGGACAAGATGTTGAGAATGATATTCATAAATAAAGGATCTTAATTTTAAAAAAGTGGACATTCATTTTAAAAACCAACAAATTTCTAGAGTTGAAAAAATAGTAGCGGGGGAAATAAAATGTCCATAAAAACTCCACCACAGATTTCAGGTGCAAGAAAAAGAACTAGTAAGTTCAAAGAAAGTAGAGTAAAAGTATACAAGTTTGAACTTAAAGCAGAAGGGGGATTCGAACTTTGAAGGAGATAAGGGAACACTCTGGTGATGGGTGTGGTGTTGAAATGATGTGTGTGTCTGCAGCCATCATTAATAGTGTTGTAAACCACAGTATCTCAATAATGATTTTTAATTATTCAATATGCATAACAGAGAAAAATCTGAAGATTAATGAACATGGTCTCAGATATCTTTGTGGTATTGTATTTATGGCCTCAGATTGTAATAGCAAAGCCCCACAAACAAGTGACTTTAGACACAGAAAAGACCACTTATACTAGCAGCCAGGGGGGGCGAAGGAGGGGTGATTTGGGATGCAAGCTGGGAACAGAGGTAGAAGGAGGACAACATTGGTGGTGGAAATGCCCCTGATTCAATGTCACTATGTACCTGAAATACTACTGTGAATAATTTGTAATCCACTTTGGTCAAAATAAAAATTATTAATGTAAATAATGTATTATCTCACAGTCTTTGAGTCTATAATAAGGTGTCACAGGGCAGTGCTATCTTTGAAAACTCTAAAGAAGAATCCTTCCTAGAGCTTGTCTGTACCTGTGTCATTTGTTTTTATAAGCTCCTCACTCCAATCATGATATTATACCTGTGTGTTTCACATGAACTTCTCTGGGCTCCAAGTTTCCCTCAAAAATTTAATTATTGGATTAGGGCCGATCTAATCTAATGCAACCTCACTTGAACTATATTCCATTCGCAAATGCCCTCTTTACAAATACAGGCACCTTCTGAGGTTCCGGGGTCGTCAACTTTGGAGGTGCACTTGTGAACTCAATAGATATCATTGAGCATCCAGACACATTGCCAGACAGTCTTAAAGCAGCACAGAAGGCTGAGAGGGTTACAGGAATCCCTGCTGCAATACAATATAGTCTCAGATACCATTGTCTCACACTACCATGTGTATTCCATTTATCACTTATACAGAAGCAAGATCAGCATAGTTTTGACTCCAGTTCTACAGGATGACCCCAAGCCAGAGTTCGCAATGACATGCCAATTCAGTAGATTTACTAGAGAGGAACTTTCTCTAAACTATAATCAGCAATTTTATAGATATCTACAGAAGTGTCTATGGGTCAAGTTATGAAGTTTTGTACTCAATAAAAACAATGAAGTAAATTAAAGAAAAACAACTTTAAAAACTTTTCCAGTAAATTATCAAGATACAGAATGAATGCCATGGTTTCTCCCTGCAAAAGTATTTCTCTTCTTTCTTTCCACAAGGAAAAGAAAGATTCTTTACCAAGCCTTAATTCAGACCACAGTTAAATCTTGCCTTGTAAGTTTTATTAACATATGTTGGATAGCAGAACATCCCAGCAAGTTTTCCTCTCCATATAAGTATAGATGGACTTGAACAAGCATCTTGGAGTGTGGATATATTTGAAACAAAGAAAAAAATACTTTGAGATTTTTTAAATGAGCCACACTTCAGAAAGACTGAGCAGGAAAGTATTTTAAAGGTATTTAGTATAGATTCTGAGAGGATAACAGTAGATTCTGAGAATTTAGGATGGAATCAATTTGCAAAAGAAGGTGAAGGCATGCTGGATGGGTGGGTTTTATCCTGTGGCTTAAAATCTAGGGGGATATGGTGGACTTTTAAACAGAAAAGTCACATGTTTAGAAGAGGCATTAAGATCATTCTGGCAACAGTTTAAAAAAAGATGGTGGTAATGAATGACAGAGATGGGGACAAAGAGGAAGTACAAAGACAGTCATGGGTGAGGGGGAAGGAAAGGCTGAAGGGAAGCACTACGAATGAAAATGAAGGGAAGGCCTAGACACTCTGGAGGCTGAGAGATAGGGGGTGGCGATTGATGAGATGTGGGAAAAAGGGTCCAAGATAACTCTGAGATTGAGCATGAGTGTCTAGGAGAATCATGGTGCCATGGCCAAGATAAGGAACCCAAGAGAAGAGATAGGATGGGAGAGAAAATTGGGAACAAGATGGATAGTGAGTTTGGTTTTAAACATGTGTGTCTGAATGTGTCAATGCAACAATGGTTTTGGGGTGGACAAGATCAATTAATAATAGGACTGTCATCCACATCCAAAGATGGGTGAAATCTCCAGTCCTTTCCCTCAAAAATAATAGTTTATGGAGCACCAGGTGCTAACTTAAATTCTTTACCTAGTTTTCTTATTTCTTGCTCCCATAGCAAGTTCCATATAGTAACTACTATCATCCCATTTTACAAATGATATTAGTTTAAAGTTTTTATGACCCTTGTATAAAATTTCATACAAGTAAACTGACCAGATGTGCATATTTGAGTATTGTGCTTTGTAACAAAAAGTGGAGATGGAAGTGATCTAGGGGCTATGAATGTTCCATTGATCTGCTCAAACTTCAGGACCATGGACACCTCCCTGCATGCCCGTAAGTGGTTTTCTCCCCATCTCACCAAGGTGAACTGAACCCTGGGTCACAGTATGCATTTGTAGGAAAATCAGAACCACATGGGAACTGAATTCTCTGATTGGTGCAGTGCTTATTCCTAAAGCAGATCTTTACACTTGGTATAAAAATCTCTGTACTCTGGCAACTCTCCAAACTATAGCTTCCTTTTCAGTAACCAAGCACACAGCCACTCTAGAGCTATATGGTCCCTTTGCTCTAAGCAGGATAATTCCTCAATGATTCTTGCCTTCTGTCTAATCAGTCCCAGATCCAAAGTCACCATGCACAAAATACCTATTCTGAACACTAGCCCACTTCTTATCATTCTGTTCTCTATTCACTGTAGTCCACTATAATCCACATCCTATTGCCATATATAATCTGATTATCTTTGCTACAATCCTAGCAACCTTATACATCTATTCCATTCTCCCCCACTGACAGGATGTATATCAACCTTTACTGTAGTCTCAGAACTTAAAGAGAATTTAACAGTGGAAATTAACTGGATAGAGTAAAGAGATGGAAAGGAGAGAACCCTTTGAACTTTGGACAAAAGGGACTAAAGGATTTTAAATTAATCTCTTTATTAATGAAGGACTAAACCTCCTTTAAACAGACCTCTTCCACTGAGATCTTAATGCACCATAGCTGAGAGCCAAGGATTGAGAAAAGTCATGGGACTACTTGAATATGAATAGAATGTGATCATTCCAGACACCATAATCAGCCTGTCATCTGGGGCCAGAATCCCACTCTAGTACATTCCTTGTTGGATAAGTCTGCCCCTAACCTGTTTCCTTTCTTATCTTCTATTAAGGGGAGCACCCCCCCCATTCTCATGGACCACCCTCAGTCTTCCCCTTATCTGTCTCCTCTCTCCATCACCCACTCTCAGAGTCTTTTCTCTTTCATCTCCCCACCCCTTTATCTAGCCCCCTCCCCCAGAGCCCACCCATATCTGCTTCCTTTTGGCTCTCTGGACCCTTATCAGATGTCCCTCTCTCCATCACTGCCCCGTTATCTACTCATCCCCTCACCCACATGACTGTTATTTTTTTACCTTCTTGATAGAGACCCACAGTGAAAAGCTCAGAGACTTGCATTCCAGTCTCTGATAAACAGGATGAAGGACAGTGACAGGTCTACAGAGTCAAGGGAGAAGTTTCTGGAAACACAATCCCTAATATCACACACAAAAAAAGAATGCAAGGATCTAGAAACAATTTGGGGAGAAACCTGCTTCTGGAATTTCAACCATTTTTTCCTACCACAACTGTATTCAGACATATTAGGCAGAGAGCCTTAACCTCTGTCTACAAAAAAGAATTTAGATATACATCTTTCAGAGACAGGTAATGAGGGCTAGGGCACACACCTTCCAGGTATGGGATCACAGTTTGATTTCTTATATCACATAATCTTTGAGCATCACTGGCTTGATGCTGGTGATCTCTAGAAAGCAACAGATGGCCCCCATCATCACAGGGCCAGAGCATATTATGTCCTAGGAAGCACTAAACTGTAGAATTCCCAGAACAAGGCCCCTGATCATCAATAGGGGGACCAAAAAGAATAAAAGCAACAAAGATTCCACCTTTCTCAGAATGATGAGAGGCCATGGACTTGGAGGGCATGAAAGTGCTGGACATGTTTTGAAGTTTCTGTGTTCTTTTTGACTTTCATTTTAGTTTTTGGGAAACACATGACTGTGTTCCTATTTTACTCTTAGAGCTCCACTCAGAAATCACTCCTAGTGGACTTGGGGGACCATATATGGTGCCAGGGATTAAACCCAGGTTGGTTGTATTCAAAGCAACGTTACCTGTTGTATTTTCTCTCTAGTCCAGAAATCTCTGTGTTCTTCCTTCACCAGATACCAAGGATAGGTACCTGACCTAACTCACTGTATAATTTCTGCTCACCTGTATTAGTTCTAGCAAGCCTGTATTATCACTGTCTTTCTATCTACTATGGTACTAAAACCTAGGCTGTTGGGCTGGCTTTTTCAAGGTCACAATAGCTGCCCCAACTGACTTTCAGAAACTCCTCACCACCAACCACACAAAGAAGCAGCTTCCTCTCTTGTGGGAGGAGACTCTCAGCTCTGCCTGCCATGATTCTAAATCCCGTAGCCCCGGTGAGATCTGCCTCCATCGGGCCTTGCCCCCACCAGAAACATTTGCTGGGTTCTCAGGACAAAAGGTGAAGGCAAAGAACTGAGTTTCCTCTAAAGAAAAGGGAGGGGCAAAGCCTGCTCCCACAGGGCCTCAGGAAATGACTTCAGCTCAGCCCCTCTTGGCCACTTTCCTGGTGTTAATCATTTTCTCACACCCCCAAACACCTCGAAGGCCCCTCCTGAGCCCTACTCTTCCTGGCTATAATTAGGGATGTCACCTAGGGTGTTGCTAGAGAAAGCAACACCCTGAAGAGCCCTTCACCCACCTGCTCAGGGAGGCAGGGGTGGGCCCATCCCTGAGCCCAGCAGAGAACCAGCTGTTGCCAGCTTGCCCAACTGCTCCCACAAGCTCCCATATGGGCTGAGTGTCATCACACTGCATAATGAAGCAGCAAGAGGCAGTTGCTGATCACACCTGGAGCCAATCACCAGAGCAAAGGTCTTTGGGGGACCCCCCCCCCCCACTGAAGCCAACCTCTGAACCATCTTGCACTAGAAAATGGAAGCCCAGGGACAGAAAATGCCTTTCCCAGGATCACACAGCACTAACTTAACTACAGTGAGAAACTAGAGACCTGCCTCTCCCATTTCTGTTACCCCACTTCCTTCCTTTCTCCTAATCTTTAGAAAAGTAATTCTGAAAAGGGTAATGTTTGTCACACAGTGACCCTGCTATTGGACAATATCAAGAGATGTCTATGTTTGTGTCAGGTCAAGAAGGGGAGTAATAGGGTGGCAGAAATGTTACTAAACCTTTTACAGCACAGAGGTTGCCCTTTACAGCAAAACGTGGTTGATCAGCAAGGCCTATAATAGCATGATTGAGAATTCTTATTGCAAAGCCCTACAAAAATTAGAGATTTCCAACACCCACTGTCATCAAATTCCTGCTTCCAAATATCCAGCAGGCCCCTTTGGCAATTACTGAATTTGGATCACAAATCTGTGTAGAGCATACTGGCCAATCTGGCTGCTGAAAATCCTTCCTGGCATTTCCCTAATTTTATTTCTTCTTTCAAGCTTGCTTCTCTGCTAAGAAGACTATTCACTGACCCTGTCTCTGTATGCTGAATCCTACTAATCATTGAAGGCCACTTTGGTACCACTGGGTCCAGGAAGGTCTCCCCTACTAGAACCATCTTTCCTCTCTGAACTCCAGCAAGCACTTTAGTGATTTCTCTTTTTCTGTGAAAAAACCCACACTGTATTACATTTAGGAGAGAGTACTCTTCAATGTCAAGTTTATTAGTTCACAAACCCGCTCAACTAATACCTCAGACTTTCCCTAGAACCACTTTATAATGTATATGACTTGGAAAAAATCATAAAAGTGAATGACCATGAGCTATTTCTCCCAATTAAGTACATGGACCCATTCAAGCATGTCACCTAACCACATTATAAGGCAGATGCCATTATTGTTGACCATCTACAGCTGAAGAAACTGGCATTTATCCCTATTTTCCCAAGGCCACATATCAACAGGCAAAGTTGAGATTTGAACCCTGCTGGTGTAGAAACAGAGCCCATGATACAGCTTCTCTGCCTCAGGCCTCTGTACCAACCTTACACCTTCCATACTGGTGCCAAGGACTCTGATTACTTGGAAATTCCTAGACATAAATCCAGCCAATTATAGTTTCAGACTGCCAGTGGGTAGTGAGGGATCTCATTTCCTTAGGCCTTCATACCCCAATCATAATGTAAGGATGATTCTTAGAAAAGGAGGCCAGACAGAGAGGAGGGAAAGGAAAGAGAATAAATGATGGAAATGGGATGGGACAGGAGGACACAGGAAAAGAGATCAGGAATGTAGGAAAGAGAAGATAAGAAAGAGAGGGGAAGCTGGACCCAGGAGCAGGAGCTAGAATGTAGGGATGAGATAGGAAGTGGGAGCCAGGCTCTGAGCTATTTTTATGAACCAAGTGCTTCTCATTTGCATTTTAGCATCTTTTTGCATATTCAGGTCAGAAGGTCCCAACTCCTCTTGTGAGTAGGAATAGGAATTCATTAGTGCAGCCTTCTGGAAGGCTCTTTAAGCACACCATGCTCAGAGCCTTCCATATGGAGGAGAGGGACATGCAGTTCATATTCAGTAAGTATGGGCCATGTGCTAAAGGAAGGATGTACTGGACCCTGATTTAGCACTGCAAGGGTCACCCAATATTCCTATTCACAGCATCTCCCTGGACTAGTGATGGAGCCACAGAGGACTTGGTTTACCTACTCACAAATGGAAGGCAAGGGGCTAGTATCTAGAATATTTTTTTCCAAAGTGGGTGACATTATCTCCTCAGAGAGGTTACTGGAATGATCCATGGAGTGCAGAACAGGGGGTAAGCAAGGGGCTCATACAATTGGCATAAGAGGAAAGAAAAGCAATTCCTGTTTGTTTGCTTAAAGAAAGTAGATTTTCAGGGTGGAAGTGTCCTGAGTAACATTATTTTCTAAAAAGATGGCAGTAAGTCAGATAAGTTTAGAGAAGTTTGCAAGCCTAGAAAGAGCTCACAGTGGTCAAGATACACTGAAGTAATTTCCAGAAAGGGCTCAGATCTCAGTGAAATGCAAAGGAAAATGGGGTAAGTGCTTAGCCATGCCTCAGAGATGCCCCCCTTGATATAATCTTAGAAAAAAAATGACTCTACAAAAACGAAGAGTGGAGGGCATGAAGGAAGCTTCTAGTTTACTTATGCTCTTGTCATGTGTTACCTCCTGCTGCCCAATCAAGTAAGAAAATATTGACTCCACTTTTGCAAGCAGAAGTGAAGCTTCTTGCCTAAGCAAGACTGATTGCCCAAAGGCATAGTATTAGGGCCAGAAGTAGGATTTGCACTTGGATCATGCTTGTTTATGTTCCTGTCAATTGCAGTCTTCTTGCTAGAAAACATGGGAACAAATGATAAAGTAATCTGAACACATGACTCACAGGATGCAGAAACACAAGTGAGAGAACCAGCTCATGAACCACATCTCCTCTTTCTCATTCTTCTCTTTCACATCTGTCCCATCACCTTAGAGCAGGTCCATTTAGGAAAGTTACTAAGAGTCTCCCTGTGCCCTCAAATACTTTGGTTTTTAGGCAGTTTCAGTGGTGGCAAGAACTCTAATTTGCATTCTACGTGACTTCTCATTTCAAGAACCATCCTCAGCTGATTTTGCTGAGGATTTGTTCTCTCCCCTTCTTCCATAAATGGATATTTTTCTCTAGACACATCTGAAAAAATAGTTCAGATATTTCACAATCTTCCTTACCATGGTCATATGTTTGAATTGAGGTCAATGAGATGTGAAATAGTGTGGAAAAGCTACTTGTCTTGCACATGGCTGACCTAGGTTCCATTTCCATATCTATCAATAGTTCCCTGAAAATCACCAGGAGTGATCCCTGAGCACAGATTCAGGAGAAATCCCTGAGCACTGCTGAATGCTAGTATAAAATATAATATATTCACTTGAGGGGGGAAATAAAAATGAATGGTACCAGGGTCAAACAGTCGTATGAACATTGAGTGGAAATAAAAAATGATCAGACTTAAACACCAAACCCAAAGTCAACAACAACAGAATCGATACCCTATCTACAACAAGCTATACACAGAGGGGAACAGTTACACTAGCACTCTGGGGGGGGGGCCTCAGGAGGGAAATATGGGACACATACTGGGGGGAAAAAGTGGAGGGAGGACAACCTTGATGGTGGGAATGGCCCTGATTCATTGTCACTATGTACCTTAAATATTACAGTGAAAGATTTTTTTATTCACTTTGGTCATAATAAAAATATTAAAAAGAAAAAGTCTGATATAATCACTGTTCCCTGGAAGAAGTAGCTATATTTCTATATGACTGTGTTTAGATATATGCCCACCTTGGCTTTTCCTAAGAGCAAGGGAAGGACTTTCTTGTCACCTAGTCCCAAAATACAAAATATTAATGTGAACAATATGTGCACATTGTGTTTATTACAAAGCTATTTACCATAGTCAAGATCTGGAAATAAACTGAATGTCTATGGGCAGCTAAGTGGTTAAGGAATTTGTAGTTCATATCTTAAGGGATGTGGGTCAACCACAATAAATGATGAAACCTGACGTTTTTCTCTTAAACGGAATTAGAGGATGTCATGTTAAGTGAAATAAGTCAGCTGGAGAAGGATAAATATCATATTATCTCACTTATCTGTGGTATATAAGTAAATAAAGCAAGAGAATGGACAGTATCTTATGATAAACTCTTCAACAGGAAGGAAAAGGAAAAGGAAGACAAGGAGTAACATAAGAATAGTGGCAGAATTGAGTGGAAAAAAAGTGGTCAGAACTAAATACCCAAGCCAAAGTCAATGACAATAGAATCAAGAGATGTAAACTATAACAAGCTAAACATAAAATGGATCTGTTACACTAGTAACTAGTAACTAATAACTAGTAAGGATGAAGGTATGGGATGCATCCTGGGAACTATGGTGGAGGGAGGTCAACACAGGTGGTGGGTATGGTCCTAATGCACTGTCACTACATGCCTGAAATATAACTGTAAAGACTTGTAATCACAATGGTCTCAATATAAAAATTTAAAAAAAAAGAATAGTGGCAGAGGGTCACAGACACTTTGGTGGTAGTGGAAGTGCAGTAACTTCACAAAAATAGATGGATACTACTGTAACTTTTCTACCTCAACTACAATGAAAAAGAAATCAAGATTGTAAGAGTAGAGAAATAAATAACCAGCCCTCCAAGGTTTCCCTAGGAAAAGAAGATGATGCTGTGGGCAAAACTTTCTCCGCAAAACTCACAGATTTCACAATAGAGAGTTAATATAACCTGAAGCTTTAGGAAGTGATCATGGGATGCACCATTGCCTAAGCAGTGAAGAAATGCTGTCTAGATCTACCCCATCCTCTTCAATAAAAGTGAAATCAAATAAAACAAGAGCAGAAGAATTAAACCCCAGAGAGAGAGAGGCTCGAGAGCCAGGGGAATTTCCTTTCCCACAGAGATATTATCACCAGGGGCATAATTTGATTTTCTAAGCAATGCCTGTGATTCAGCAAATGAGGAGTTGACATTGTTAGGCACGCAAGTCACAGGAGAATACCAGTAGGATCTGACATCATCGTCATTATCCTGTGATGGAGAGCCTTCAGAAGAGGCCGGGGGTAGATTATCATGTATCAGAGCCAAGGCAAAGAAAGGACTTCCTAGGGAACAGAACTGTGTATAATTGATGGTCTGTTTTTGCTATTTCCCCAGAGCTTACACTCTCTGGCACAACCCCCTGGTACCCTCTCTTCTGCCTGGACCACATACAATTTCTCTAGAAATGTAGTTTATCTTATTATACACCTGAATGATGCTCTGTTGTTCTTGCAGACGGGAGGGACCGTGTTTCTTGTCATTACCATCTGGCCACCTGCTATGCTTCTCACTAATGCCTCCTATAAATACCCTTCTCCAATATCCCCTGTGAATTTAGCAGAATAAAGAGAAAAAAGTCAAAGCTAATCTGTTCAGATTGGCTTTCCATCAAGGAATACTTTTGTAATGTGTGATAAGTGGGAAAGCAGAAGCAGGGAAGACAGATTTGGGTTAGAAAAATTCTGGTAAGAAATGTTTTCATTCTCAGATGTAGGATTACCACTATCTAGCAGGCCACTACCAAGCCACCTAACATGGAGTATTTTGTTTATTCCTCCCAACAACTCTGAGTTAGATCACTGTTTGCTCCATTTTCTAGATTATAAAACTGATACATAAGCAATTGAACTGATGCTACTCAGAAAAAGAACCATAAAGTTAGTCTCTAGAATCAAGCCTATGATTTCTCTGCAAAGTTACTTCTGAGTCAATGTGACTTTCCCATCTCTTGAGACAATTTTAGGCATGAGGCAATAGAGAGATGGGGAAAGGAAAGAAGACCCAAGCTGAGGAGACCAAAGGAAGGAAACAGATATAATCTAGTTGTCTTGAGTAGCATCAGATAATGTAAATCATATGAGCAGGGGAATTAGAGAAGCCACTGGGATAAATGGAGTGCCTCTGAGTCAGCAAACAGTATTTGAAACTACTCCCAGAATCATGACAGACCACTGAGATTCTCACCCATATCATTCATATTTAGTATATTTAAGGAGCATTTACATTGTGGTGGGCAACATCTAAAAGGCCACATATGGTTTTATTTTTGCCATTAATTGTAGTAGGTAAAAAAAATTAAAAAAAAAACATGGTGGTTTATTATTCAGAATCATGGTTGCAGGGTAATTATTTATTATGGTAGATTACAAATCTGCTGCCTTATCCTGCTCTGCTCTGTTTCTTGGTCAGAGTGTCCTTCAAGACATTATATTTCAGAAAGGCAAGGCAAAGAGAATATCCCAACTTCCTACAACTTTTAAGAATGTGATGAATTTGCGTAATTATTGTGATAAATATGGTAAATAGTGCGGACTTGGAATTTGTTATTGCAAAATTTCCTGATTATACAGTGTTCAAAATATCATAACTTTGTTTTGAGAATTGAGTCTATACATGGGAAGGATTTAGAATCTACCCTGATGGAGTTAGCTCTTCACAAGTGGCAGGCACTATTCATTTGGTTCTTGGATGACAGTATGCTGTTCTTGATCCCCAGAGGACTTGAATTTTTACTGATATTAGCATTTATTGCCCTGGTATGTATAACTCTACAGTTCCTGTTCAGAATGGCAGAGATTTAGTCCTGGATGTGATTCATGTTTGTAGAGAGTTTTGCTGGTGTATTTAAGAATTATGATTTAAGAATTATTTATCAGACTCTCCGAATTGGAAAGGATCTTAAAAGGTCATCTTGCCTACCCTTCCTTTGGGGCTTAACTCCCCAGCTTCATAATTCCTGCTGAGAGTTCCTTTTAACTTATCTGAGTATACAAAGCACATGCCAGAGAGTTTTTGTTCCAGGAAATTTTTCTTTTTTCCTTTTTCTTTTCTGAATCTACATCCAATAGACCCCCACTTCCTCGCCATCCATTCCATTGCCCAATACTCATGCATTCTGCAAACTGTTATTAAGTTTCTATCTTATATCTGAACTGTGATTTGGGGCAAGTTACTCCTCTGAATTCTCCGTCTCCTATCTAAACAAATATAAGTTGTATTAGTGCTTAATTTGCTGATTGATTGTCAGGATTAACCAAGGCAACAAATATAGCACACACATCCCAAAACTCTACATCATGAGCACAGAGAAATTAAATTTTATTTTTTTGTTTTGTTTTGTTTTGTTTTGTTTTTTTGGGCCACACCCAGCGGTGCTCAGGGGTTACTCCTGGCTGTCTGCTCAAAAATAGCTCCTGGCAGGCACGGGGGACCATATGGGACACCGGGATTCGAACCAACCACCTTTGGTCCTGGATTAGCTGCTTGCAAGGCAAACGCTGCTGTGCTATCTCTCCGGGCCCAGAGAAATTAAATTTTAATCATCATCAAAGTCATAAGGTCAGTATGCCTATATCTGGTAAAAAAAAAAAAAGTATGGTGTGTAATAGAATATTAAATGGATATGAATTGGATTTAATGTTTCTTATTAAAAAAAGACTTGATTCCTAATGCTGGAAAATGAATTTTTATTAGTTATTGATCAAAAAAACCAGAATGCCAAACTAACACCACTGCAGTAAAGACTTACTGGATCTCCCCTGAAAGACCCCAAAAATACAAGGTAGGAGAATTATTCATAGGGTAACAAGAGCACCAGAAGAAGGAGTATATAACTCAGTATTCAGTGCAAAGAGTATCCAAAAGTAGAATGCAGCAGTTTGGGAAACATGTTGTCATGTGACACAAAGCAGTCCTAGAAATTTAGAGAAAATGAACAAAACTATTACTATATACACAGAAACAAAAGAAAAAGAAATTGATTACAGCCTTTTAGAGCTTCCTGGTTAAGAAGTAAGCTGAAGGCTACAGGATGACTCCAAAATAAACCCAATTCCCCACAGCAACAACAACAAAAAAACAGAAACCCAAGGCTCTTGGCTGTTATTTTCAAACCAGGTTCCTGCTTTTCCTCCCTAACCCTCCACACAAAAAACAGAAACCAAGATTTTTGGCTGCTTCTTTTGAACCAGGTTCCTGCTTTCCTTCCCTAAGGGGCAATGTGAATAAAATAACTGAAACCACTCCCTATCAGCTCTCCGTCAAAAACAAGACTCAGTATGATGTCACATCAGTCAATGAGGCACAAATGGCAGAAGGCAACTGATGGATTCTACTTCAGAAACATCTGAGATTTGATTTTTTTTATGGTAATGGTATTTGTGGCAGCAGTGGTGGTGGTATTAGTGGTGATGGTAGTAGTGGTGATAGTGGCGAGAGTGATCGTGATGCTGGTAGTTGTGGCAGTTGTGTTGATTGGGGACCTGATGATGATGGTGATAAAAGTGGCAATAGTGATGTGGTAATGATATAGTATTGATTTGTGGTATAGAGGCAGCAGCTGTGACAATGGGAGTAATTTTGGCGGTGATGGTACCAATGGTAATGTTAGGTTGGTGGTGATTGTAGTAGTGGTGATGATTACGCTTATGATGGTAGTGATGGTAGTAACAGTAGGGATGGTTATAATGGAAGGATGACTGGAAGTACTGGTAGTGGTAATGGTGGTATAGGGGTTAATGGTGATAGCACAGTGGTGGTGATTGTAGTGATGGTTGTAACTGTGGTAGGGGTGAAGATGATGTGATTATAATTGTAGTCATGCTAATGGTGTTAGTAATAATGGTGGTTGTGCTGATGGCGAAGGCAATGGTTATGGAAATGGTATTAGTGGTGATGAAAGTTGCAGTATTATGATATTAGTATGGTGATAAATGTTGTGGTGGTAATTGTGATGGAAATAGTGGTAGCGATGATGATGAATACGGTGATGATGATGGTGGTCGTAGTTGATGGAGGTGGTGGTGGTGGTAGTGATGGTTGACGTCTTAATGGCGGCAGGGGTGTTGGTTGTGGTTGTAGTGGTAGTGGTGGTAGTAGTGAAGGTGGTGGTAGTATTAGTAGCAGTGGTGGTGCTACTGATAATGTTAGCAGTGGGGGAATAGTAGTGGTGGCAGTAATAGTGGTGCTGGTGGTGGTGGTAATAATGGTGGTTGTGGCCGTGATGGTGGTGTGGTAGTACTTATGTTGTTAGCAGTGGTGTAGTGGTGAGAGTGTAATGATGGTGGTGGTTCTTGTGTTTATTATTGTTACTGTTAGATGGTTTCACTGCATCTTCTCTCTGAAAGGAACCGAGGGGATCAGGCTGCTCTCTAAGAGAGCTGTTTGTTTATAGGTTCCTTGATAACATTTCACATGTTCTGGTTACAGCTGTAAGTGACCCAGAGAAAAGACAGCCCTTTTGTATATGCAGGCAGGACTCATCCTGGCTAACCCCTGCCCCTGATTAATGGTCAATAAAACAAAAAAGCACCCGATTTCCCGAGGAGATAGCCAAAACTTCTACTAAGCTCCAGTTAAAATAGAAATTGTTTGTTTGTTTGTTCAGGATTCTGTTATTAAAAAAAGAAGAAAACTTTTTTTACTATAAGGAGTTGAATTCTTCGGTGCAAGTTTCCTGCCCTTCCAAAATGCAAAGATCATAAATGGGTTAGAAAGAAAGTTGAAGAGGGGATTCATGGAGCAAAACTACCCAGTGAGTAACATGGGCTCCTTTCTCAGCTAACTGCCTCCTTTTCAGTTCTCCCCAGTGTCAAAAAACAGAATCAGGTTCCGTGAGCAAATATCAGGGAAAGACACTGTGACTGTGACCATTTCTATCACTGCACCATTTCTATCACTGCAGGTGTTCCAGACAGCAGAGTAGAGTTATAGGAAACATTTCAACTAAAGTGTAATTTCCAGTTTTTGATGTCTATTCTGTATGACCACTAGAGTCTCCCCTCTCTGAGTTTCAGCTTTCTCACCTGCAAAGTGGATACAATCACCATAAGCCTAATAGAATTCCAAGGAAGGCCAAATAAGATGAACATAGAACAAAATCTTTTTTTTGGGGGGGGGGGGTTTTGGGCCACACCCGGCGGTGCTCAGGGCTTACTCCTGGCTATCTGCTCAGAAATAGCTTCTGGCAGGCACGGGGACCATATGGGACGCCGGGATTTGAACCAACCACCTTAGGTCCTGGATAGGCTGCTTGCAAGGCAAACGCCTCTGTGCTCTCTGGCCCTAGAACAAACTTTTAATATAGTACTTAATCCATGGTAAACACTTCAAACCAGCATCTATTAAAATTTCTGGCTCTACAAATAATGAGGGAGTGCAGTTAGGGCAGGGAAGGGACCACTATGCAATGATAGTTGAAAACTATCACTGTGAAGGGCCGGAGAGGTGGTGTAGCAGTAGGGTGTTTGCCTTGAATGCGACTGAACTAGACTGGACCATGGTTTGATCCTCTGGAGTCCCATATTGTCCCCCAAGCCAGGAGCGATTTCTGAGAGCATAGCCAGAAATAACCCCTGAGCATCACCTGGTGACCAAAGAACAGGAAGAAGGAGGAGGAGGAGGAGGAGGAAGAAGAAGAAGAAGAAGAAGAAGAAGAAGAAGAAGAAGAAGAAGAAGAAGAAGAAGAAGAAGAAGAAGAAGAAGAAGAAGAAGAAGAAGAAGAAGAAGGAGAAGAAGAAGAAGAAGAAGAAGAAAACAATCACTGTGGATAAGAATAAGAACTGGGTGCTCAAAGGAGATAAAGTGATATGTATAAACCCCTTCAGCAACAATATGGCAATCCACAGAAAAAGGAAGGAAGGAGGGAGGGAGGGAGGGAGGAAGGAGGGAGGAAGGGAGGGAGGAAGGAGGGAGGGAGGAAGGAAGGAAGGAAGGGAGGGAGGGAGGGAGGGAGGGAGGGAGGGAGGGAGGGAGGGAGGGAGGGAAGGAAGAAGGGAGGAAGGAAGGAAGGAAGGAAGGAAGGAAGGAAGGAAGGAAGGAAGGAAGGAAGGAAGGAAGGAAGGAAGGAAGGAAGGAAGGAAGGAAGGAAGGAAGGAAGGAAGGAAGGAAGGAAGGAAGGAAGGAAGGAAGGAAGGAAGGAAGGAAGGAAGGAAGGAAGGAAAAGGAGAAAATGGTTAGCCACAGAGGCAATCTGGAGAGTGAACAGGACATTGGTGGTGGGAAATGTGCACTAGTGAAATGTGTTGTATATTTTATGAACAAAACTCAATCATCAACTTTGTAACTGAACCAAAAAATTGTATTAGGAACAACCTTGTAACCATGGTATTTAAATAAAGTTTATTTTTTTTTTTTTGGTTTTTGGGCCACACCCTGTGATGCTCAGGGGTTACTCCTGGCTATGCGCTCAGAAGTTGCTCCTGGCTTCTTGGGGGACCATATGGGATGCCGGGGGATCGAACCGCGGTCCGTCCTAGGCTAGCGCAGGCAAGGCAGGAACCTTACCTCCAGCGCCACCGCCCGGCCCAAAGTTTATTTTTTTAATTCCTTCTCTTGGGCAAGAGGGACAGCACAGCAAGTAGAGTGTTTGCCTTTCATGTGGCCAACCCGGGTTCAATCCTTGACATCCTATATAGCCCCTGAACACCACTAAGAGTAATTCCTGAGAACAGAGCCAGGAAAAATCCCAATAAAGGAAACAATAATAATAAATTCCTGCTCTCATAAATATGAATTCAACTGGAAAAAGCTTATTTCTTTCATAGAAAATAAAGGGCACCAGTATGTATGTCTGTGTCATTATCTAGCATGTGTAATCAATCAGATGCAAGAATTATGGAGATCACCCACTGAGGAAAAAAGACAACAAATTGAATTGGTTCTCGCTCCAGTTATTAGGTCCTTTAGCTTCAGACTGCCCCTCCCTACTTGGACCACAACTATAACAAAAAGTCATGAAACCCTCCTAAGCAGGACAGTCTGGTAGATGATTTTGTTGCCTGAGAAAGAGAAAAGCATCATGGGGCATGTATGATGGGGTGGGGTGGATGGTGGCTGACTCCTGTTTTTTCAAGACCGAGTGTCAAGAGCATGCAGCATCTCAGCTGACATCCGCAAACAGAGCTAAATTGAGAGTTGTCACCTTCTCCCGCAAGGTCAAAAGACTCATGCCTGCTAACCTAGAGAGGTGGGAATTGCAGGCAGCAAACAAAATCACATTGCCACTTGGAAACCTGCCAACTGCTACCATCAGGGTAAAAATAATTGGAAAATAAGTCAGGTGTAAATCAGCTGCCGTGGCCCTGAGTAGGAATCTGGAACGCTGCAGTCCACTCAGTCCGTCTTCCTGAGCCCCTACAACGCTGGCTTCTAGGATGTTCTCTCTTTCCAGTACTCTTCTGGGACCAGCCATCCCTGTCCCCTACCCGGCTTTTCTTTTTTTTTTTTAACTTTTTTCTTTTATTAATATCTTTATTTAAACACCGTGATTACAAACATGATTGTAGTTGGGTTTCAGACATGTAAAGAACACCCCCCTTCACCAGTACAACATTCCCATCCCCAATGTCCCAAATCTCCCTCCTCCCCACCCCACCCAGCCTGTACTCTAGACAGGCTTTCTACTTCCTTCATTTATTCACTTTGTTATGATAGTTCTCAAGGTAGTTATTTCTCTAACTGTACTCACCACTCTTTGTAGTGAGCTTCATGCCATGAGCTGGACCTTCCAGTTCTGCTCTCTTTTGTCTCTGAGAATTATTGCAAAATTGTCTTTCATTTTCTCTTAAAACCCATAGATAAGTGAGACTATTCTACGTCTATCTCTCTCCCTCTGACTTATTTCACTCAGCATAATAGATTCTATATACATCCACATATAGGAAAATGTCATGACTTCATCTCTCCTGACAGCTGCATAATATTCCATGGTGTATATGTACCACAGTTTCTTTAGCCATTCATCTGTTCTAGCTGGCTTTTCAATCTATCCCAGTCCCTAGCACTCAGGTCCAATTGTCCTGCATCTTCACACTAATATTGTATTTCCTAAAGGGTGGGGTTTTTTGTTTGTTTGTTTGTTTTTTGTATTTTTTTGGCTTGCTTGCTTGGGATTCATTTACCCCTACACCAAATTTATTGCTTCAAATCACCAAGCTAGAGGTTTGAACCTTGAATCTTCCGTGCCCCTAAATGTGCATGATTCTCAAGCCACCTTCTTTGTATCTTCTTGGATAAGGCACTGTTTTATTTTTATTTACTGGTTTATAATATTATTTATAATAAAATAATATGGTTTTTGTTTTGTTTTGTTTTGGGATCACACCCGGTGATGCTCAGGAGTTATTCCTGGCTTTGCACTCAGAAATTATTCCTGGCAGGCGTGGGGGACCAAATGGAATGCTGGGAATCAAACCATTGTTCATCCTGGGTTGGCCATGTGCAAGACAAATGCCCTCTCTCTCCAGACCCAGTATTTTTATTATTTATTTTATTCACTGGTTTATCCCATCAACCAATTGTGAGTCCCTGCTATATGCCAGATACTAAACATAATACTAAGGGTAGAAAAAAAGGCCCACATTTCATTAGACTTTCTGTTACAAAGCTAGAATTTTTGCATATATTTTTATTAAAAAAATGTTTTTTTGGTTTTTGGGTCACACCCAGTAGTGCTCAGGGGTTACTCCTGACTATGCTTAGAAATCACTCCTGGCAGGCTCGAGGGACCATATGGGATGCCGGGATTTGAACCACCATCCTTCTGCATACACGGAAAATGCCGTACCTCCTTGCTATTCTCCAGCCAGACATTAAAAATTACTTTTAAGAAGTATATTTAAGAAAGAAAGATAAGAAGAAGTGGGGCCAGGCGGTGGCGCTACAGGTAAGGTGCCTGCCTTGCCTGCGCTAGTCTTGGATGGACCACGGTTCGATCCCCCAGTGTCCCATATGGTCCCCCAAGCCAGGAGCAACTTATGAGCACATAGCCAGGAGTAACCCCTGAGCATTACTGGGTGTGGCCCAAAAAAAAAAAAAAGAAAGAAAGATAAGAAGAAAGAAAAAAGGAAGGAAGGAAGGAAGGAAGGAAGGAAGGAAGGAAGGAAGGAAGGAAGGAAGGAAGGAAGGAAGGAAGGAAGGAAGGAAGGAAGGGAGGGAGGGAGGGAGGGAGGGAGGGAGGGAGGGAGGGAGGGAGGGAGGAAGGAAGGAAGGAAGGAAGGAAGGAAGGAAGGAAGGAAGGAAGGAAGGAAGGAAGGAAGGAAGGAAGGAAGGAAGGAAGGAAGGAAGGAAGGAAGGAAGGAAGGAAGGGAGGGAGGGAGGGAGGGAGGGAGGAAGATAAAGAAAGAAGAAAGTTAGAGAAAGAAGAAAGAGGTAAAGAAAGGAAAGAAGAGAAAGAAAGAAAAAGGAGAAAAAGAAAGAAGAAAGAAAGAGAAAGAGAAAGAGAGAAAGAGAGAGAGAAAGAAAGAAAGAAAGAAAGAAAGAAAGAAAGAAAGAAAGAACGAAAGAACGCAAGAAAGCAAGAAAGAAAGAAAGGACGCAAGGACGGAAGGAAGGACGGAAGGCAGGAAGGAAGGAAGGAAGGAAGGAAGGAAGGAAGGAAGGAAGAAGAAGGAATGAAAGAAAGAAAGAAGAAAGAAAGAAAGAAAGAAAGAAAGAAAGAAAGAAAGAAAGAAAGAAAGAAAGAAAGAAAGAAAGAAAGAAAGAAAGAAAGAAAGAAAGAAAGAAAGAAGAAAGAAAGAAAGAAAGAAAGAAAGAAAGAAAGAAAGAAAGAAAGAAAGAAAGAAAGAAAGAAAGAAAGAAAGAAAGAAAGAAAGAAAGAAAGAAAGAAAGAAAGAAAGAAAGAAAGAAAGAAAGAAAAAGAAAGAAAGAAAGAAAGAGAGTCTTAGACTATGATGTAGCCTATAATGAGAAAACTTAATAAAGAAAACACTGGCATTTTATAAACCTATAGTTTTACAAATTTACCATCTATGTTGAGGTGATAGTGTTGATAACACAAATTGAGGGTGAACAAGAGTTAGGAGTGCAGTGACTGGGGTAGAGAACATTCCAGAAAGCTGGGAGCTTTTACTTCCTACAGCCAAGACCTAGGGACATGAAGTGGAAGGTATCTAATTTGTTGATGACTGAGAAGTGAAAAGCAGAGAAGCAGGGTGTAAAAGATCTGTTTCAGACAGACATCCAAATAATTACCAAAATTGTCTAGACTCTGACATTTATCTCAGCTCTTTCCTTGGTGGTAAATGTAAGTAGGAAAATAATGACAAGAAAGTAATTTTATAATTGCCCAGCATGATTTGGGACCCTGAAAGGCTAATTCCAGGGCAGCTTTGCTGTCATTTACTCCAACATTATGAGTTTGATTCAGTAGAACATTATCAGTACAGAAAAACTCTGGAGCCAGACTGAAAAATAACTGAATTTCGGTTCTGGCACTCAGCTATAGGCAGAGGATCCAGGAGAGCTAAAAATCACGCGTAGCAATGAGTAAATAGTGCTTTCCAATCAGCAAATGGGAGAGTTCACTTTTCTTGTCTTTCCTCAAGGTCCAAAAATTTTTTTACTCAAACTGGTTTCATAAAGAACAAAATTACTGGGCCCAATGGTGGATAGAATCTAGGGTTCACTAGCTTGAAGTAGGGATTGATCTGGAGCTCATCTTTCTTCAGATTTCTTTCCATCTCTCAGTTCATCTCTTCTCCTTCCTTGCTAACTTTCTCCTTAAGTTCTTCCTGATGTCTAGCAATGAATTGCTCGAGTCTATTCTCTCCAATTTCAGATTCAAAAGGAAAAAAAAAAAAAAACTCTTTCTGGCTTCCATATAATGGGTCACATGTCATATTCTCACTGACTTGAATGGAGTTCTGTGATCATCGCTGCACTGACCACTGTTGCTGGGAGTGAGAAAACTTGATAGCACATGTCTGGGTCACATAACCAATTATCTTTTGGGGGGTGGGTTTTTTGTTTGTTTGGTTGGTTGGTTGGTTGGTTGGTTTTTAGGCCACACTTGGCAATGCTCAAGGGTTATTCCTGGCTCTAGGCTCAGAAATTGTTCCTGGCAGTCTCAGGGGACCGTATAGAATGCCAGGGATTGAACTCAAGTCTGTCCCAAACAAGGCAAATGCTCTATCACTGAGCTATCATGTCGGCCCTTTCATGACCAATTCTCAAACAGGAAATACATGGACCAAAGGGAATGGAGGGATGGATTTTTTGTGAAACTAAAATAGGACAAAGGGATATTGGGGAGCAAAAATATAAAAAACAGTTCACCCAGGGCCAGAGAGATAGCATGAAGGTAGGGCATTTGCCTTGCATGCAGAAGGACGGTGGTTCAAAGAGCGACATCCCATACACTCCCCCCAGCCTGCCAGGAGCAACTTCTGAGCTTACAGCCAGGAATAACCCCCGAGTGCTGCTGGGTGTGACCCAAAAAATAAAACAAAGCAAAACAAAACAAAACAAAACAAAAACAGTTCACCCTCCCACCTACCGCACCTCCACCTATATTCTAAATCCCTTTACAGAAAATGCCTTGATCAGTCTTCCAGATCACAGGAGCAGAAGTAACTAAACCCTGATGTAATAACAGACTTGGAACCTAGCTCTGTTTACAAATCAAATCCTGGGGCCAGAGCAGTGGCACAAACAGTAAGGTGTCTGCCTTGCCCTCGATAGCCTAGGATGGACCTCAGTTCTATGCCCCAGAGTCCCATATGGTCCCCCCAAGCCAGAAGCAATTTCTGAGCTCATGGCCAGTCATAACACCTGAGCGTCACGGGATGCAGCCCCCCACCGAAAAAAAAAAATCAAGTCCTATGGGCGAAGAGTGTGGATTGGTAGGAGAGCACTTTCCTTGCATGCAGGAGGCCTAGGTTCAGTCCCTAGTACCTCGTATTTCCTTAAGCATTGCCAGGAGCAAACCCTTGTACACTAAGCATCTAAGCACAGGCAAGTGTGAATCCTCAAACATAAAAGATTCAAGTCCTACAGAAGCCCATTCTCCCAGTACCCACAGTTCAACCTCCACCATCTTATCTTTCCTTTCAGATAATCTTTTCAACCTACGTTGATCTTGCCCATTAGAGAAGTGGCCTGTGTTGTGGCTTCTATCCATGACTATAAGCCTTGATTCTAGCCTTCTAGTTTTGTTTAGTCTATGTTGTTTCTGACCCAGGATACTCTTCTGATCTACGTTTATTGACTTTTTTTTATTTGACAGGTACCAGAGCACAGAAAAGTTGTAGTAGAGCATGAAAACATGGTCATTTGAGGGTGGGGAGTGTTTTAAAAGGAGGGTTTGGGAGAATTGGGAAAGCTTTACAGAAAATTCACTGAATTTTAAACAGTGATACGGAATTGGTAGAACCCGTATGAGGAAAAGTCATGCCAGGGATGAATCTTTGAATCTAAAACATTAAATCTGAACATTTTGATCTTCCTTGACAAAAAAAGAAAACCTTTTTCTCAACCCAGAAGTTGCAAACCAGTGGCCCTGAGAAAGATCTGGCTGGCAGATGTGTTACATTTGGCCCACACAACATTTTGTGGAATTTAAATTAGTTGCCAACACTTAAAAATGGTGAGACTTTTTTTACATAAGGATCTGGCATTCCAGCCACTCTTGAAAAGGCTCTCTGAGAACCATGGCCCTGAGTCTTCACTGGGGCATCACTTAACTGAGTTGAGGAGCATCTGCCTTCTTGAGATGGGTCAAGGGGTTATACAACCCACTAACCTCTTTGTCCTTATCTAGTTTCTACCTGGCTCTGGAGTTGACATTTGAGTTAAAAATTTTTGTAATAACCGAAGTACTGAAACCCAAGCACCACTAGGAGTAATCCCCTGAGTACCAAGTCAGTAGTAACCCCTGAACAATTCTGGGTGTAGAGGAGGGAGATGGGGGGCATTGGTGGTGGGAATGTTGCACTGGTGAAAGGGGGATGTTCTTTTTATGACTGAAATCCAACTACAAACATGTTTGTAATCATGGTGCTTAAATAAAGATATTACTTTTGAAAGATTCTGGGTATCACACACACACACACACACACACACACACACACACACACAACTTCCCATGACTCTCCAAACCAAGACAACAAAATCTAAACATACTCAGGTAAACTAAATTACCTGCAGTGACTGCTCCCTCACCTTTGCTGCCAAGTTCCAAGTTCCAAAAAGCTTCTTCTACTCTGAAGCTCTCCAGATCTCAGTTTCATGCTTGGCCAAAACACTGTTCCTCCCAGCTGCCTTCCACTAGCCACACTCTTCTCAGCCTTCAAGGTCCAGTTGAAAGTTTTCTGTAGGACCCCCCTGACTCCTCAAGATAAAAGAATTATTTCTCCTTGGAACTCTTTCACTGTGTTTCTACCTTGGTTCCTCCAACACCTGCCATGTTTCTTTTTAATTATCTGTTTACATGGCCGCCTCCTCCACACCCACCAGGCTGAGATCTTTCAAAGCAGACACTGAGACTGATTCATCTTTGTATTGTCAGTATTTTCTGCATACCTTGGCAGATCTCAGATACTCAATAAATTCTTTTTTAAATGAATTAGAAAAGGAACAAATACACCAGGAGCAAATTGGCATGTGTTCATGGAATGTCACAGCTCAGCAATTGTAATGAATGAAAACCTTTCTGTGGAAGTGCTTCTGTCTACACTAGCTCCCAGGAAAAACTTCTTTCTCTGGGTCCTTATGGGAGTAGGTGAGGACAGGACATAGGAGACTTATTAGAAGAGGTCAGGAAGAAAGTTAGATCTTTTAAGTGTTGACAAGCATAGAATTGCTGGAGAGAACCAGCAATGCTCAGCATTGACCTATGACCTTTAGGCCCTAAAAGTTGCAGGGAGCAAAGTGCTTACAGCTCTTCTCCAGGGCCCAGGATGATTCCTAGAAACACACATCATGATACCACTGAGAGAAGGCTTAGAATTATTCAATTCTATTTCACTTCACTCCAGTCATACTTGATCTGCTTTCTATGATCCAATGAACTTACACAACACTCTCCTACTCAAGAACCTGGCACTCTCTGCTTACTTTATTCAGATCTGATATCATATTGGACAGAAGTAAATTTAAAGAGATAGGTGTGTTCCATGTTCATTGTAACATTAGTTTCAATCTCAAGGGTTGGAAACTATATGTTCATTGACTGATAATTGCATAACGATGTGATTTGTAGATGCTACAATGGACTAGTATACAGCTTTTTTAAAAGCATATGAAATCTGCAAGGAGTCTATAGTTAATCCCATGACAGTATACTTCAAGAGTGGAGAAACCCTGTATCTCCTAGGCCAAGGGAATTCCCCTCTATAATGTCCCCAATAGTTACTGTGCCTATGTGGGGCGGGGGGGGGGCACAAAATAATCCTTTTATCCACTTATATATTTATTGATTGATTGATTTTTTGACTTTTTTATTTTGGTGTAGATATTGAAGTTGATGTCTCCAATTTTATTTTATTTTATTTTATTTTATTTTATCTTTATCTTTCTTTTTGCAGTCTGGCATGGTTTGATTTCAGGACCGAGACTATTGTGTAGTGCTTATCTTTATTGCTGTAGTGTTCACTGGATATTTTATTTGATATTTCTTCTGTATTGTGGCAGTGTTTCAATTATCTTTTTCCTGTCCTCTCTCAAACTGAGGCTAAGAGCCTCTAGAAGGACTTCGCCCATTTTCAGCTTATTTGATTTTTTTAACCCATTCTATTGCTTTTCTTTCCTTCAAACAAAACCATGTAACTCGAACTATCTAGCTCCGCCTCTCAAATAGAGGGGGAAACAAGGGAGGGTACCTGGACCAAACAGATATATGAACACAAGTAGTAAGCTAGACACAAAGGGGACCACTTACTCTAGCAGCCCGGAGGATGATGGTGGAGGATATGGGTTGCAGGAAGGGAATGGGGGAGGAGGGAGGACAAATTTGGAGATGGGAATTCCCCTGATTCAATGTTAATATGTACATAAAATACTACTGTGAAAGATATGTAAGCCAATATGGTCAAAATAAAAATTTAAAAAAAGAAACATATGAAATCCTCTCATTTATAACAACTTGGGTGGATCTAGAGGGTATTACATTTAATGAAAGAAATCAGAAAATACCATTATGATTTCACTCATATGTGGTATAACCAAAATTGATAGACTAAATAAAACAAGATTAACTTTTAGGCTATGAAACTGAATTAGTGATTTCATGAAGGGAAAGAGGAAAAAGAATGGATCATCAGGGTAAAAGAATGAATATTGTACAGGACTAAACTGTACATTTAGTAAAGACACAACTCATAATATATAAAGATACAAGTTGATAGACACAACTGAAATTTACACAATATTATAATGCTATGTTTCTTCAATAAAAAATTCACACAGAAATTGGAGAGATAGAATAAAGACTAAAGTTCTTGCCTGGTTTGTTCACTAGTACCACATTTACTCCTCAGAGCACTACCAGGGAGTGGTCCCTGACCATAGTCAAGAATAAGCTCTGAGCACTGTGAAAAGTCACTCAAAATGATGCCCCCAAAAAATCCTACTTAACATTATTTGAAAAGCTCTCCCTGAACATCAAAGTGAGAGTGTGAGAGCATCTCCAGGCCTCGTTATTCTTTTATTTTCACTAAGGAACCAGAGTACCAGGAACCCAGGAGCTAGAACTCACCAGGTTCCTTCCCCTCTTCATCTCCTATCTGCTCCACTTGGCTTCATGCTTCTACCCAAACAGGCCTTTTCTAAATGAAGGAGCAGTCATGAGTCACATCCTTCCAGTTAATTCCTGAAAACGGAAAAAGAATCTCTCCCACTCATCCCAGGGAGACTCATCTCAGCAAAAACCATCCCTTTGACCTACTTGGGGGTCACAGACCTATCTCAAAGACATCTCCATAGCAAGATGTGTGTTCCCAATGGTCAGGCCTGGATCTGACCCCAGGATCAATTCTTATGGGGTCTCTGTGATTAAGGGTCCAGTCCACCACTGTGGCCAGAGGCTATAAGAATATTCTCCTGCTCAGACCTGCTTCATAGGCAGATGTCAAACTAGGCATGGAGCAAGCTCCATTGAACTATATGGTGAACCCATTTGAACCTATGTTTCATTGGGAGGTGGAAAATCAAGATTGTTCAGCAGAACAGAGGAAACATGGTGATAGGAGGCAGACAGGTGTCTGAGCCTTACTCGAATGACTGCTCAGCTCCCGAAGCAAATGTTCCATCTCTTTATTTTACCCGCCATGGAATCCTACCAAAGGGCCATGCATTTGCATTATTATCTCCCAGCTGACTTTAACAATAGAACTACCAGCCTGACATGGGCCCTGGCCTAGCAGAAGGTCCCTGGCATAACCATCTGGAGCTAATATAACAAGACACCCTTGAGTGGGGGGTGACTTACTCATAATATAAAGATATTTCTCACTGCCTTGCTGGGGTGCCTGCCTGCTGATATTGTGGGCAGTGCCCCTTTCACCCAGTAAACCCTACTGAGGCATAGAGGAGAGGGTCTCTGATCACTTCTATCCAAGCACTGACCCAGGCATGATTCGATTTCTTCCCAGTGCCACACTGCCATTTATCTTTAATCTGGGAGTTCCTGGTTTCACTGGAAGAATTTCAGAGGAAGCCAGATATGCAATAAAGAGCAGAAGCCTGACTGTGAACAGCCATAGGAAGAAAGTCTGGTTGCCATCATTTTACAGGTAAAGATACTGAAGCCCATAGAGGTACTTAGCCCTGTGTCCAAAGCACACAGGGTAGCAAACAAAAGAACACAAGATTCACTAGCACCAACTCCTCTGTCCTAATCCACATCTCTAGTCTCAAATACCCAGGAGGTGAAGTGAAGCAGGTTGAAGAGAAGCAAAGGAAAGTTACTATTATGATGATCCCAGCCGTTTGGAGGATCACAGCAGGCTGTAGCACTCAAGGAGGGCTGCTTAGTGGGTGCCACCAAAAACCTGGAAAGCAGTGCCTGCCAGACGGTAGAGCGAGGGAGCAGCCAATGGGATGGGAGTCTGGAGCCAGCATGGCAGATGCCAGGAGGGCTGCAGCTATTCTGGGATGCAGGCCGTGGCGGTTCCATCACCCCAGCTCTGCCAGTCCCCATTTCTCCAATATAATGGGAAGACCACTCCCCAACTCCATCTTCTCTCCAGCTCTTTTTCCTTGCTAAATCCTGAGACTTCATAGCTAAACATTCAGGCCAGAGGCAAATAGCCCTATACAGGGGGGGGTAGGTAGCTTGAGAAATAGCTCAAATTACTCCTGATAAATGCTTAGTCACTGTCCTCATTAGAACTCCAGTCATAATCTACTTAGAACCCCAATGGTCCAAAGGCACTAGCTGAGAGAACAGTATGGTCCAGGCAGGGGTTAACGATTGTTCCATAGTCCCGGAACAAATTCAACAGTGAATTTGGTGTGCTACATTTCTTTCTTTTTTTGGGGGGGGGGGTGTCACACCCGGCAGCACTCAGGGTTTACTATTGGCTCTTACGCTCAGAAATCGCTCCTGGCAGGCTCGGGGGACCATATGGGATGCCGGGATTCTAATTATCATCCTTCTGTGTGCAAGGCAAACACCCTACCACTGTGCTATCTCTCCGGCCCCTGGTGTGTTACATTTCTTGATGCAGAGCTGTTCACAGTTTGAAGGTCTTTTGGAATCTCCTACTTGGGACCATTTTCTTTTCACTTTGTGAGGCCAGTTGAGATGCCCAACCATTCATCTCTTTTCCCTGCCCTCCTACGCATTACTGAAAACCTCATAAATCCAGCCTCTACATCTCCACCATGATTTGTCTCAGCTCCAGAGCATCTCCAGAGCAGGATAACCCTGTCCCCTGATGTATTTAAGCCAGAAAAAAATGTTAAATTCATTTCTGCTTTGAACGGTCCTAACCTCCTTCTATTGCCTCCTTCTCAACCCTGGGTAGGAGGACAACAGGAAATGTTTCCTCAACTTCATGTCCTCAAGGTACAGATTGGTAATGGTTAGAGCATAAACTCTGTTTATAACAAATACAGCAAAGATGGAATCCAACTCTACCATTGGCCAACATGTCATCTGGGCAGTTCACTTCCTTTAAAAATTGGGATAACACTGTATCAAACACAGAAAGTTGGGAGTTCTCAATAACATGAAGATGAAGTCAGCACATGGTCCTTTTTACTCATGGGGAGAGATTGGATGATGCCAATGTCCCACATGTGAGGTACAGAGGTACGTCACTGCCCATTCCTCAGTTTATGTCATACTCTGCTTCTGCCAGGACCCTCTTTTCTAAATCCTTTCTATCAGCTTTTCTTCTCAAACATGTTCACCTCCATTTCTCATCCAGCTAGGTTAACTTTCATGTATAATTATTCTGAATATTAGTCCTAAAACCTTGTTACACAAGACAAATGGGTTTTCTTCTCCCACTGACAGAGCGAATCCAGGACCAAGCATGAGTGGGTGCTGAGAAAGTTTGCAATTTTGAGAGTGAGCAGTTAATTGGGTGCCTTGCTAAGACTGAAGTCAAACCATCTGCAGCTACTTCATCTTTTGGCCCCTGTAATTCTGTAAGGCTTTATTTAACATCCTCAGGTACATTTATGCACTCTTAGAGAAGATCTAGAAATCTGTTCAGTGAGGAAACCCCAACATGCCCTCTTCATTACCCAAAAGAAGAGAAAATTAACGTTGCATGTAGAGGGGCCGGAGAGATAGCACAGCGGTAAGGCGTTTGCCTTGCATGCAGAAGGATGGTGGTTTGAATCCCGGCATCCTATATGGTCCCCTGAGCCTGCTGGAGGCGATTTATGAGTGTAGAGCCAGGAGTAGCCCCTGAGCACTGTCAGGTGTGACCCAAAAACCAAATAAAAATAAAAATAAAAAATTGCATATATAAAGGATTCAACAGTGTATGAAACATTCTCAACAATTTCCTCTACAAAGATGAGCATCTTCCATCTCCACAAAAGGGACATGGAAACTCAAGAGAGTGAGGAAATAAATTCTCCTACAGCAGAGAAGGAGCAGGGATGTCAATCCAGTGTGGCTGGTCTAGATCTCATGATCTACCATCTCCACCAGACACCAGACAGAGAAATCTAGCAGAATCTTTTACTTAACCATGGGTAATTAGCAATCCTTTCTCTTTAACCAAAGTGGGGTTCCCAGAGGCTGCTTTGCTCAAAGTATGTTTATCTAAGGCCAACTTCATAGACAATTCAAAAAAACCAACAGAGAATGGAAAAGCCATGGGTTTTAGTGACAATCTAGGTCACAGATGCAACCCAACCTTGCCCATCTCTAGAGGTCTTGACCTTCTGTTTCATTCATGGGAATAAATCCCTGAAATGTGCCATATGTCATGGGTGGTCACCAAGAGAAATTTGGTCACCACTGAGCAGAGAGGGTAGGAAGCCTGAGATTCAGAAGGACATTGTCCTCCTGGGCTTGAGAAGGCTAGCCAGATTGAAGTTCTTGCTCTGCCATTAAATTTTGTGTGGCTCTCTGAGTTGATCCATCTCATGGCTCCTTAGACTCTTTTGGTGTAATGTATGAGCCAAAATAAATTATGGGCCAACCACACTTAGGGTTGTGAACTCAAAGAATTTTTAAAGATGTATATATGTAGGTCAGTCAATTCAATTTATTTATAACAAGTGATAGTCATGAGCTCTTTTCTACTCACTAATTGATTTACCATAAAAATTATAGCTAATTTAGTGGCTGGAGAGATAACAAAGAGGTATGGTGTTTGCTTTGCCATATCAGACCCAGGACAGACTTGGGTTTGATTCCAAGCATCCCATATGGTCCACCGAGCCAGGAGCAATTTGTAAGTGCAGAGCTAGGAGAACACCCTGATTGCCTCTGGGTGTGGCCCCCCAAAACAAAAGAAATTAGCTAGTTTATCAAGAAAAGCAGCTTTTTTTTTTATTTTGTAAAATTATAATGGAGGCCTAGGAGAGGGGAAGGGAGAGGAGGACAGGAGGAGGAGAGGAGAGGAGAATTAAAAAAAAAAAGGAGAGGAGAGAAGAGGGGAGGGGAGGGAAGGGGATGAAAGGAGAGGGAAGGGGAAGAAAATAGAAAGGAGAGGAGGACAAGAGGGGAGGAGAAAAGTGGAAAGAGGAGGGAAGGAGAGGACCGGGGAGGGGAAGAGAAGACAGAAGAGAAATAGGAGGAAACTAAAGGCCTTCTTTGTGGGACTGTCATAAGAGCAAAAGAAAACACCTCATGTAAAACACTTAACCTAGCAGCAGGCATAGGATAGGTGGCGAATGAATACTAGCTACACATTGCTGTTCCCCTGGACAGAAAGCCAGAAAATGACAAAATTACAGCTCCAACAGAGGACTTCTGACCTCAGCCAGCTGAGAATGATGATGGCAATGAAAAGAAGAAATGACATCTAGATTGATTCCAAATCTTTGTTATTTTACAAAGTGCTTCTATAAAGATGTGTATGTGTCCTTTTGAATGTATATTTTTCTGTCCTGGAGAGAGATATTCAAAAATGGAATGGCTGGGTTGTATGGCAGCTCAACTTTTAAATAAAGTTAAATGTCCAAACCACAAAATTCACAACACTGAAAACATGAGATCCAAACTTTATGAGGTGCCTGTCTTGGTGTCAGGATTAGGGGGTTGGGAGTGTAGGTGAAGAGAATTGACATTGGTGGCAGAATCAGTGTTGGAATATCAGATGCCTAAACCCCAGCTAAAAATAGCTTCATAAATTATGGTGTTTTCATAAAATAAAAAATTTATAGAAGAAACGAGCAACATGAATCCCACTGATACTGGCAAAAATGAATCATAACTCAAGGAGCCATTTTCCTATGCCCAACACACAATGATGGTGCTTTCATATTTTTCTTTTTTTTTCTTTCTTTTTTTATTTGGTTTTTAATTTTTGGGTCACATCCGGCAGCACTCAGGGGTTACTCCTGGCTCTATGCTCAGAAATCGCTCCTGGCAGGCTCAGGGGACCTTTTGGGATGCAGGGATTCGAACCACCGACCTTCTGTATGTAAGGCAAACGCACTACCTCCATGCTATCTCTCCAGCCCCTGCTTTCATCTTTTTCTAAGTGAGCAAGTCAGATTGAGTGACAAGGGCATGGGTCACAGGGATGGGCAGAATTTCAAAGTGGTTCAAGGATATTTACTTCCAAGCAAAGTGTCACTAGACAGGACATATTGAGAGTCATTTTATAGAGCAGTCTGACTTCCCAGTGTCTGTAGCTTTTCCCCACCCTTGACTCTTATCTCCCCTTCCTTAGCCCCTGCTGCTCTCGCTCTCCTTTTCCAGAAAACTACAGGGGAGTATCCAGGCTCTTTTCCACCACCCTCTTCCCAGAACTATAAGGATGCCCTTATGGAGGAGACAACTACCTTAAATGAATGGGTGAGAAAGATGATTCAGAATCACTTACTGGTACCATGAAATACTCTGTGCTGAGGCTGCTCTGTACATCTGGACAGCATCAGAAGCACAAATGGAAGCCATATTGGGAGGATTTACCTACTGTTTCAACCCACAAAGAAAGGTGTAGATAAGAGAGCTGGAACATACCTCATAGTCAGTAATTTATATTAATTGGTTATTGGTTTTTCCATTTTTTATACCAGAGAAAACAGAAGTAGGATGTCAATAAAAGTCAAAGGAAGATTACAAGTAGACCATTTTCTCTAGGTAATGGCCAGCACAGTGTTCTTAAATGCTCTATTGCATATTCCACAAATTACAAGATGTTTTCATCCCTCTTCATTGCAACACTGTTTTTATAAGCCCAGTGAGAACATCTTAAAACATTCTTGATTCTTCTTTAGAGGACTTGGGAGAAATCATGTTTTCCTGATTGCTGCCTCTTAGTTATTAAAATCTAGATTTCATAGCCTAAATTTCATTTCCTTACCTGAGAGACCCAAAGAAAAAGCATGTCAGGAATGAAAGTAGCATGGCACAAGATTGCCAATAAATAGATTCTAGAAACATAAAACTATTAGCTGTAAATTTCAAAAAACAAGTTACTTATGAGTTTAGAAAAAAATTCCATCTTGTAGAGCCAATGTGGGGGGAATGAAAAAATCTGCTCAGCTGATGCCTGGCATTCTCATGAAGGTCTACACACACACACACACACACACACACACACACACACACACTCCTTTCAGCACAGAACATTCTTGTATCTCCATGGACCACTCTGAATTCTTTTTTGAGAGTATTCTGGATCCTATAGTTATGAAAACTCTTTCCCTGTGGCCCCACTTTCCCTACAAAGACCTTGACAGTTGTCTTGGCCACTAGATTTCCACTGTAAGAAATTTCCTGGTACCCATCAGAACACAAGAAATACTTGCTAACTCAACTTTGGGAGGGCAAACCCAGTGATGTTCAGTAGCTACTCCCAGCTCTATGCTCATGTAGGTGTCTCTCGCAGCAATGCTCAGAGGACCATGTAGGACCAGGGATTGAAAATGAAGTCAACTAAATGTAAAACCAATGCCTAAATTCTGTGCTCTCTCCCAAAAAGATCTTGGTTTTGTTGAATTGTGTAAGGTAAAAATATAGATTCATGACCAGCTGTTTTCATAGTCTATTCCTCAAAAGTTGTAAGGGATTTCAGCCTTGAAATCCATTAACCCAGCTTCCATATAATTACCATGGGTCAGAACAATAGTACAGCAAGCTGAACATTATTAGCCTTACCCATGGCTGACAATGTTTGATCCCCTGCATCCCTTGTGGTCTCCTGAGCACTTACCAGGAAATATCAGGCAAATAACTTCAACATCTATCTCTGGGTTTGCTTTTCTTCCAAACCCTCATCATCATCATCTGTCATACACTGGTGAGTAAGTTCATTGTCTGTCTTCTCAAATCATAAACTAAGCCCCAAGTGAGAAATGAGTCTGTTTTATTCCCAGATAAACAGAGTGATAGCCAAATTATGTAGGCTAAAGCCATCATAGACTGTATCTCTTAGAATGGATATTGGCCCCTTAGGCCATACAGACATACAATGATTGTACATCAAATCTTGCTGCACTCCAATTCCTAAAAAGAGTCTAGAATTCAGCATGTACTCAATAAATAGATAGATGGAAATAGCATGTAATAAAATGAGGCATTCCAGTTACTCAGAATACACTGATTCCTTATGAACATCACGCTGGTTACAGCCTTTCTATACCCCTCAGATTCTGGTCTCTCTCCATGAGTCCATAAATTGATAGTATCTACTGCTCCTTTCTCCTCTACAGGAAGCTGTGCATAAATTTTTATCTGTTATTTCATCCTTTTACATCAATGGCAATGAACAGTCTTCCTAGACAGATCTGTAATCAGCCAAGACAGCCTCTGCCTGGGAGTTTGTTTCTCCTCCCCCAGGGAAGCAGGTCCAGCAATGGGTAAAGCTGACCTGATGCTTCAGACTAAATCCACCCATTTATGCTACAGAGAAGGAAAGTTTTTAAATGACATGCATGAGCTACTAGGCGAAATAAATGTACAACAAGTACTGTTACCTCACAGTCTAGATGTGGGGAGGTAAATAAGAATATCAGTGTGGGGGCTAGATAGATAGCACAGCAAGTAGGGCATTTGCATTGCATGAGACCAACCCTGATTTGATCCCCAGCACCTTATATGATTCCCTAAGTCCTCCAGGGGTAATTGCTGAATGCAGAGCCAGGAGTAACCTCTGAGCACCACAGGGTGTAATCCCCGCCCAAAAAAAATTAATAAACAAACAAAAAATGACCGGGCGGTGGCGCTGGAGGTAAGGTGCCTGCCTTGCCTGCACTAGCCTAGGACGGACCACGGTTCGATCCCCCGGTGTCCCATATGGTCCCCCAAGAAGCCAGGAGCAACTTCTGAGCGCATAGCCAGGAGTAACCCCTGAGCGGCACAGGGTGTGGCCCAAAAACCAAAAAAAAAAAAAAAAAAATGGAATATCACTGTGAAAGAAGTCCTCAAAGAAGAAAACTCAAAAGACAAAGTTGAACCTGCTAATAAACCTTCATTTGTTTTCACACTTAGATAAAATGAACTTTTCAAGGATACACACCTATAAGGACTTACCAACTCAGGCTTCCCATCAGTAAGAACCATTCTATGTGCAACTATCTAGGACTACAAAACATCAACAATGACTCCAGGAAAGATTTGGCCAAAAATACAGGGTGAAAAAATAATCTATTCTTAACCTGGTTTTCTCAGTCTCCTCCTCCTGAACAGTGAGGTAATGCAAAGAGGAGGAACCAAATTCTAGTCCCATTATATATGAATGTATCTTGGTGTGTACAACTATTAGATTTTACTAAAGTAGCATGTTTTCTGTCTTCCTCTGACATGTGTACACTGATCAGACACACAAACACAAATACACAACTCTCTGAAATAGTCCCAAACAAAGCAGAATATCAATGGTCAACTCCAAAGGATGCTGTGGAATGTCAGCAAGGCAGTGGAAGGAAAGGAAGAAACATCAAAGGCACCCAAGAACAGAAGGAGGGATCCAAAAACCTAGTGACAAAACTGGTCACAAGTAACCAAGATGGGCCAGGATTGTTGTCTAGGAGCAAGCACTGTAACCTTTTCTGTTGAGGTGTGATTCCATATGCATCTCAACCAACTTACTCCCAAAATAGTAACAGTTCTAACAGTACTAATAAAGGTTTGTTGAGAACTGACTATGTATGAGATATTATGAGCCATTTCATTCTTAAGATAATCTCAATTTGAGGCCAGAGCGATAGCACAGCCACAGGGCATTTGCTTTGTACACAGCTGATCCAGGACGAACCTGGTTCGATCCCTGGTGTCCTATATGGTCTCCCTAGGCAGGAGTGATTTCTGAGTGCATAGCCTGGGGTAACCACTGAGCAACACTGGGAGTGCACCCAAAAAAAAAGTATCCAAAAAAAAGATAATCCCAATTCATAGATTAGCTATCTTTTTTTTTTTTTTTTTTTTTTTTTTGGTTTTTGGGCCACACCCGGTGACACTCAGGGGTTACTCCTGGCTATGCGCTCAGAAGTCGCTCCTGGCTTGGGGGACCATATGGGACACCGGGGGATCGAACCGCGGTCTGTCCTAGGCTAGCACAGGCAAGGCAGGTACCTTACCTCTAGCGCCACCGCCTGGCCCCAGATTAGCTATCTTTATTATTGTTAGTGGGATTAATACTCCTACTACCACCATCACTATTCCTACTACTTTCACTTCCTTTTTTTTTTGGTTTTTTTTTTTTTGGGTGGGGGCCACACCGGGTGGTGCTCAGGGGTTACTCCTGGCTGTCTGCTCAGAAATAGCTCCTTGCAGGCACGGGGGACCATATGGGACACCGGGATTCGAACCAACCACCTTAGGTCCTGGATCGGTTGCTTGCAAGGCAAACGCGTTGTGCTATCTCTCCGGGCCCTACTTTCACTTCTATTACTAATACCACTACTATATTTCTGTTACTACCATTACTACTAATACCATTGCTACTACTACTACTCTAATCACTGTGTTACATAGTCTGCCACTACGTAATTCATGTAATATTGTCTTCAAGTTGAATCAAGAGATTTTTATAAGATCTAATTTTTCACATCATTTAAACACAGGTTTACAAAGTTGTTCATAATAGTTGTTTCAGGAAAGCCTGTCTAGAGTACAGGTGGGGGGGGTGAGATGGAGGGAGATTTGGGACATTGGTGGTGGGAATGTTGCACTGGTGAAGGGGGGGGGGTGTTCTTTACATGACTGAAACCTGATCACAATCATATTTGTAATCAAGATGTTTAAATAAATATATTAATAAAAAAGAAAAAATAGTTTTTTCAGGCATTCAATGTTCCAACACCAGTTCCACCAGTAGTGTGACCTTTGTCCCAGTTACCCACCACTCAACCCCAATGCCTGTCCCCTAGCAAGCACCAAATAATTTGTTATTACCAAAAAATTGCCAATGATAATACAAAATAAATATTTCATAAAAGAAAATTTGTGAAATTGGCCTATCTCTCAGTTTTTTGGGGGCCACACCTGGTGGTGCTCAGGGGTTACTCCTGGCTGTCTGCTCAGAAATAGCTCCTGTAAGGCATGGGGGACCATATGGGACACAGGGATTCGAACCAACCACCTTAGGTCCTGGATCGGTTGCTTGCAAGGCAAACGCGTTGTGTTATCTCTCCGGGCCCTACTTTCACTTCTATTACTAATACCACTACTATATTTCTGTTACTACCATTACTACTACTACCATTGCTACTACTACTCTAATCACTGTGTTACATAGTTTGCCACTACATAATTCATGTAATATTGTCTTCAAGTTAAATCAAGAGATTTTTATAAGATCTAATTTTTCACATCATTTAAACACAGGTTTGCAAAGTTGTTCATAATAGTTGTTTCAGGAAAGCCTGTCTAGAGTACAGGTGGGGGTGGAGTAGGACAGAAGGAGATTGGGGACATTGGTGGTGGGAATGTTACACTGAAGAAGGGGGGTGTTCTTTATATGACTGAAACCTGATCACAATCATATTTGTAATCAAGATGTTTAAATAAAGATATTAATAAAAAAAGAAAAAAATAGTTTTTCAGGCATTCAATGTTTCAACACCAGTTCCACCAGTAGTGTGACCTTTGTCCCAGTTACCCACCACTCAACTCCAATGCCTGTTCCCTAGCAAGCACCAAATAATTTGTTGTTACAAAAAAATTGTCAATGATAATACAAAATAAGTATTTCATAAAAGAAAATTTGTGAAATTGGCCTATCTCTCAGTTGGGGTCTAAACTGTTTGTTGTTAAGCCTTCTATGTTATTAGGTGGTTGTTGTTGTTGTTAACCTTAGTTGGCTTCTATACTACTTTCCCATCAATGTGGTGTGATCCTATTGGGATGTCAGTATTGTGGAATTTGGAGTTGTCATGTGTGCTCTCCAGGAACTCCACGATCCATAGAACTGGCCAGGTAAGTTTCAGTGCTTTGGCTTGGCTTGTATCTCTTCCTTGATGAATGGAAAAACTGTAAATCTGGGCATGAAAGAGATTTTTTAAGTCAATAATATAATGTACTTAATCCAATTTTTTAGAATAATACTAAGAGCAATAGTGATGACTAATTCATTAGAGGATCGAGAACTGGGCAGGGGAGAAAGCTCACAGTGGTGATGGACATGTGCCCCACCCACCCTCAACACAAGGTGTAGATCTGGTGGTCATTGAAAACTACAAGGGAGGGGCCAGGAAGGTGGCGCTAGAGGTAAGGTTTCTGCCTTGCAAGCGCTAGCGTAGGATGGACCGCAGTTCAATCCCCCGGCGTCCCATATGGTCCCCCCAAGCCAGGGGCGATTTCTGAGCGCATAGCCAGGAGTAACCCCTGAGTGTCAAACGGGTGTGGCCCAAAAACCAAAAAAAAAAAAAAAGAAAAAGAAAACTACAAGGGATGCCCTACATAAAAAGGAGCATAAACTATGCCAAGTTTTAAATATCCTGGTAACCCTGTGATCCTATATATGAAAACCACACCTATTTTAGAAACCATTGATGAAATTGAGAACAATCAGGCTAAGTAACAGAGGATAAAGCTAATGAGTAATAGAGTAAACATGACTTAGACATTGCTCTGTTGTACTCAATTAACATGATCTACATTCTTTCCAAGTAGTACTACCCCATCTGGGTACCACAGTAAATGATATATCTTTCTTGTCATCATAGATAATCCTACTATGAAATGTTTAAATGAACTGACTTCTCATTAATATCCTGGTCAAAAAGGCTGAGCAGCTTCTCAAGTGTATCATAGAAAATTCTTAACTACCTGATGTTTGCTTACTGCTGACTCCCCAAACTCAGCACAGAGAGTTTTCCAGCTGTTCTTATTGTTACCTATTTAGCATGTTTTCACAGGATGGTTTTTATTTTCATGCACCTGCTTGCTAGTGGAGCCATGATTTATTTGAGCTGTCAGTTGCTTCATAACAGATTGACACACAGTAGGTAGTTTAAGCAACTCACAGACAAGACCACATTTCTGTGGGACAGACGATCGATCAGTCTTTAATGAGACTGAAACAAGTTATTGGTTGACTGCACTATCATAGGAAGAATTAATTTTCAAAAATAATTCAAATCCTTGTAATGTAGGATTGCAGTTCCTGGTAGTGAATCTCAGCAAATTGAGGGTCTTGGGTCCTTTCTTACATATCCATCCACACATTCTCAGAACCAATAATATATATTACCCCTATATACTCTCAGAAAGAACTCGGGCCCCTTTAAACATTTACCTAAGTAGGTAAAGTCAACCTGAACTATCTCACTTTTGACTGAAACAAAGTCCCATCCTAGGTGCTACCTCCCTTATGGAAACTCAGGGGAGAGGATTACATGAACTGTGCACATGGTGGAGGCAGAAATAGATATTGAAGATTACATTATAGCTGCTGTAACAAGTTACCAGGTATTTAGTGGCTTCAATTAAGATAGATAGATAGATATATTAGTAACTGATGGTTCTAGAGGTCAAAAGCCTAAATTGAGGGCTCCCAGGATTTTGAAAGCTCCTTGTTTTGTCTAACTTCTAGCCTGCTCCTGGGCTCATGGCTCCATTCCCCACCTGGAGAGCCAGCAGGCAATGCCTTCCATATAAACTCTGCTCCCATGACACATCTCCTTTCAGGACATCTTTTCCCCTTTTTGTTTTCTTTCTTTTTTTTTTCTGTGTTGAGACCACAGTTATAGCAGTTATCATGGTTTACTTCTGGTTATGTGTGTGAAGGAATCACTCCTAGAGATGTTTGAGGGATTATATGTGGACCTTAGTCAATTGCAGGCAAGGCAAGTGCCTTAACCACTATATTATTTCTCCAGCCCTGCTCCTCCCCTCTTAACATTATTGTTATTGGAACCATTAGGCCCAAGCTAGCATTTCCCTCTCAATAACCTTGATTTAATCATATCTTCTTGTAAGGTAGCATGTTCCCAGATTAATAAGCATTAGACATTTCTGGGGAGAGCATCACTCTATCCAAGACATAAAGCCCATCTGAGAATCTGGCTTACCATGGTATTTTATTTTCTATATTTACACCAAAGGATTTTATATATCCTGTAGCTATTTGAAAATTGTATTTGGTGTATTTCTTAATATTTTTTTTCATGACTTGTTTCAACCTAATTATGTCAAAAATTTACTTAGCCACTGAGTTTCTTTGCTTTCTCTCATTTTATCTTATCTTGCTGAGTGGTCTGTGGTCTTTAAATGTTGTTTATTTGACAAAAACCATTCTGCTACTAATGACATTTTCCATTTTCTCAAACCAAAGAATCTGCTTTCCACAACTGAAGAAATGTCCTACTCTGTCTTCTTTCTGTCTTCTGTTTTGTTATTGTTGGTTTCTTGCTCTAATGTTTTGTGCCAGTTGGAATTTTTCCATGTATAAAAATGAAGTACAGAGCTAAAATCTCAATGGCATTTCTTAGTGTAAGATTACTTTCAACATTGTAATGTTTTTACATTTTTCATATGCTACTTTCTGGTAGTGAGAATCTTACTTGCTCAAAGTGTATTCTATCTCATTGTTAATTTAAAAAAACAAGAATATTAAGTAATGTTATTAAATTGTTTTCAGTTGGCAATATATTGCTTAATCTTTTAGTTAGACTAATTCTACCATTATTATTTCTTAGCACTTCCCATCATCATCTTTATGGAAACATTTGTGCATTTTAACTTTCACTGCTAGTTCCCTATATTCTGTAAAATAACTTCATTAAATTATTACAATACAGGAAGTAGAGGTTTTTATTCCTATTTTTAAATTTGCTCAGAGACTAAAATGATTAACTTTCTATTTCTTCCTGTATCTTCGCTCTGCTATGGTTTCATAATTTTCCCTGAAGAAATTTATGTGATAGCGTAAATGAATTTTTATGTATTTAAAGGTATTCTGTCATTGTTATAACTAATTTACCATGTATGTCAAGAGATCATAACAGTAAAAATGATCTTTTAATTCATCTATCTTTAACAGCTCTTAGATTAATTTTGATGTATTTTCTCAGTAGAGTAAATCCTTGACATTCATGATTGAATGGTCACAGTTTCAATAACTTGCAAGAGACCCTGAAAGGCCATAATGCGTAATAATTTATCATTTTTCTAAGACTCTAAATTGAATCACTTCTACTGGAAGGCTGCTGTGGAAGAGAAACTCAGTTTGCTAAGGAAAGTAGCTGGGTATTTCACATTAAAACAGTACTAGATTGTCTTTATCCTTCCCCTTTTAACCTATTCTTTTTGAAAGACACTGTGAACATTTGAACATAAAAGTCCCTAGAAATTTTGCAATGAATAAGAGTGCCTTATTTTGTTTAACTCCACGATTTTTTCAAACTTAAAATAAAAAGTGTTTTTCTCATTGTCTCATGAGATACAGTGTACCATGAGGCACGAGTTTGGGAAACAATGGGCTAATGTTTAAATTTTTAGCATAATTGTAAATAGAGTTTTTTAGTCATTTAAAAGATTCCTGATCCTGGAGTTGAAGCAATACTACAGCAGGTAAGGCATTTGCCTTGCATACAGCTGACCTAAGTTCTATCCCTGTCATCTCATATAGTTTCCTGAGTCCCCCAGAAGTCATTCCTGAGTGTAGAGCCAAGAGTAATTTCTGAGTACTGCCGGGTGTGACCTAAATACCAATATGTGTGTGTATGTATGTTTATATACACATATATTCCTAATCCATGTAGCCTCATATTTTACAGAAGACATTATATGCAGTTTTGTTCTTGATGAAGATCTTTCCAAAGTTTTGAGATGTGTCTTATATAAGAATACGATTCAATCACCTCCAAACATATTCTCTTCCTTTTCTCATTTTTCATTTTTATTCAATCTATTTTTCTTGCTGTGAAACTCAGTAATTTTATACACTACTCTTTAATATATTTCACTTGATATTAGTTATTCTTTTAACAGTGCTAGTCTAAGTGCATTATTAATAGTAACTCACATAACTTAAAATAAGACCATTATTATCCAAATTTTGCAGAAAACAATAGTTTCACGTTATGTTGAGACATTCTTGCTAGAATGTCCTTGGATTTTGTTTTGGATTTTGTTTTAAAAGGTGACCCCCCCCCAGCAGAGCACATTGTCATATCCCAAGCTTTCAACTCAGATATTACTGCTGGCATTGCTTATAGGACCACATGGTAACAGGAATTGAATCTGGGCCTCCTTCCTGCAGATTATATGATCTAACTATTGATACTTTCTTTCTGGCTCCTGGATATTGTTTGTATTTGGGAGATTTTGGAATTTTTCTTTTACTGTAGGGGCCTCATTCATCAGTGCTCAGGGCTTACTCCTGGCTCTACACGCAGGAATCACCACTGACACGACCATATGGGACTTCTGAAATTGAGTGCAGGTTGGCAGCATACAAGGCAAGTATTGTACTTGCTGTGATATTGCTCTAGTCACTAACTCCTGTTCTTTAGAGGAAATTATCATAAATATTTCCCTTTAGTTACATTGGTCAATATAAACATATTGTGTAAAAGACGAAAATTTTGGGCCCGGAGAGATAGCACAGCGGCGTTTGCCTTGCAAGCAGCCGATCCAGGACCAAAGGTGGTTGGTTCGAATCCCGGTGTCCCATATGGTCCCCCGTGCCTGCCAGGAGCTATTTCTGAGCAGACAGCCAGGAGTAACCCTGAGCACCGCCGGGTGTGACCCAAAAACCAAAAAAAAAAAAAAAAAGACGAAAATTTTCAGGGGCTGGAGAGATGGCACAGCAGTAGGGCATTTTCCTTGCATGTGGAAAACCCAGGAGGGACCCCATTCAATTCCCTGCATACTATATGGGCCCCCAGGCTGCCAGGGGTGATTTCTGAGCACAGAGCCAGGAGTACCACCAGGAGTACCCTAAGCACCACCAGGTGTGTCCAGAAAACCAATCAATCAATCAATCAAGTTTAAAAAAAAAAACTTTAAAAAAAAGAAAAAATTTTTTCATTCTTCTTTATTTTATTGTTGGTGGTGGTGGTAGTTGGTAAATTGGTGGTTGTTCTTTTGCCTTTAGGGCCACATCCTTCACATCTACTCTCTGCTCAGTGCTCAGGGGTCACTCCCACTAAGATGTGGAAATACATATGGTGCCAGGAATAAAACCAGGGTTTCCTATATGCAAAACATTTCTCCAATTGATTGAGTTTTGTGCCCAGCCCTTTATCTTTTGGGGTTTGGAGGGGTATTTTGGGGGGGGCACACCTAATAGTACTCAGGGTTACTCCTGCTTCTGCTTTCAAGGATTACTCCTGGTGGACTTGGTGGACCATATAAGGTATCATGTTGGCTACATGCAAAGCAAATGCCCTACCCGTTGTATATAAACATGGAGTATTGTTTTTCTTTCTTTGTGTGTGTGTGTGTGTGTGTGTGTGTGTGTGTGTGTGGTTTTTTGGTCACACCCGGCAGTGCTCAGGGGTTACTCCTGGCTCCATGCTCAGAAATTGCTCCTGGCAGGCACGGGGGACCATATGGGACGCCGGGATTCAAACCGATGACCTTCTGCATGAAAGGCAAACACCTTACCTCCATGCTATCTCTCCAGCCCCGGAGTATTGTTTTTCTTGCCTCAATTGAGATCATGATTTTTCTACCACTTTTAGTTCAAGTAACTAGATACTATGCAGGCCTTACATTTTTATGTCTTAGGGCTTGAATGCTTTATTGAATCTTTATTTGTTATCATGTATTGGTTTGTGCATTAATTACATTTCTTCAAATTCAAAACTCAAACATTTTGTGTTATATAACACCCTGCTTTTACCCAAAACAAAGGGATTCCCAAACTTTCTCCTTCCTTTTTATTTATCCCTTTGATATGTAAATGTCTGCCTATACTGAAGTAGATTGGTATAGGTACCTTCATCACTCCCTCAACCTCCCCACTCATGGTTGGAAAATAAAGAGAGCTTTTGGCTTGGTCAGGGAGAGAGATCACCAGGCGAGAAGCCACTGACTCTGTAATTCTCTCCCCATTGGCTTGCTTTATTAATTTTTCACGACTACCCTGCATCAGACCCATTCACGCAGGGTTGGAAATATGGCATGAGGGGTGGTTTTATGACTTTTTTCTTAAAATTCAAAAATCTTGTCAAAAATTGAGTAAAGGAAATGAACAGACACTTCTCAGAGGAATACAAGCAAATCACCACTAGGCACATGAAAAAATGCTCAGCATCAGATAAATCCAAATCTAAACAACAATAAGATATAATATCATGCAAGTGAAAATGGCACATATCAAAAATAGTAGGAACATCCTAAGTTGGCAGGGGTGTGGTAAGAAAGGAAACTATCTGCTAGTGGGAATGTAATCTGGTTCAAGCCATCTAGGAAACAGTATAGAGAATTCTCAGTAAACTTGGAATTGAGCTGCCATGTGACCCAGCAAATCTATGTTTGTGTATCTACCCTTAAGACTTAAAAAATATTCTTTCAGAAAAGTCATATGTATATCATTATCCATTGCTGTACTTAGTGCAATAGCTAGGATATGGAATCAACCGAGGTGTCCAGAGCAAATAAATGGATTATGAAGAATACTATACAGATGCAAAAAATTATTCAATCATATAATTTTCTGAACCTGGTTGGAACTAGGAAATATTGTGTTGAGTGAAGTAAGCCAAAAGAAGAAAGACACACTGTATTATCTCATTTAACCCTAGTATATGGGGTAATTAGATGAGTAAATGTAATTAGTAAAGGGAGGATGCCTAGATCACCCTTGATGCCAGAACCTAGGGATAAGAGAGAAAAGAAATCAAGGCAGGAAGGAAGAAAATGAGAAATCAAAGTTGTGGGGAACAGGGGCCTGTCTGGTCTTTGATTATATTGGTGCAGTGGGAGAGTTTTATACCTAACATCCAAAGCACAGACTCAACAACACTGAAAATGTGAGATCTAAATTGTAACCCCCAAACTTTGTAATGTTACTGCCAAGGTGCCAGGCAGAAATGGGGAAAGAGGGAAGGAAAAAGGGGGCAGAGTATGGGAGAACTTGTGCCAGAAGTTGACATTGGTGGTGGGATTGGTGTTAAAATATTGTATGCCTAAAACTCAACTATGAAATAAATAATTTTAATCAACTATCAAATAAATTAATACATTTTTGTTCCTTGACATTCTAAACATGTATTTACTTTATTTCTCAATGCAGAGTAGCTGGAGGCATGTTCAACAGTTCATCAAGAAAAAAGGTGTTCTGAAGCTTGTGCTCTCATCTGAAAAAAGTTCCAGGCTGGAAGAGAAAGAGGGAAGCCCAGGGCTTGAGAAAATGGACAGTCTCAGTAGGTCTTTCTAGTAGCTTCCTCTCCCCTAGAGGCAGCTCCTATCGTCTCCTCAACTCCAGGGAGCGCTTCTGCACCTGACAGTTAACCCTTTGGCATCAAAAAGTTCTCAGAATAGAATCATGGCCTATAAGCGATTAGAAACCCAGAGAAGGTCTTGTACCTGGCCAGTCCTGAGTTAATCCAGCCACAAAATATGTGATAACCCCCCTGCCTCGGGGCCACAGAAAAAGCCACAGCTCCATCCGTGTTTTCTATGAACTGAATCCACAGAACCTGTCATAACACTTTCCTCCTCCTCTCATCTTTCTTTATGTCTCCATTACTGCCTGCTCCAGAGTTCCTCTCCTCACTCCAAACCTTAATTTTCTCTGTCTAGGCCTGTTGTCCTTCAGCTTCCTTTCCTCCAGGTCCCATGCTAATCCCTATCTTCACCCAGATTCCAACTCTTCTCTGGACCTTGCCTTGCCTTCTTCTCCCAGCCTGCTTCTCTTCCCTGCTCTCAACCTGTCCTGTCCCCCTCACCCCCTGTCCCTCTCTTTTCACTCCAGGAGCCACTAAAGTCCTGCCAGGGGCTGCAGATTCTGCCAGCTGATGGTCCTTCTCATCCCTCTGTTCTGAGCAGGGGTCCACAGCCAGCGCTCCTGTTGCTCAGAGCTGTGGAGGCAGTTGCTAAGAGACAGTGCAACGTCACTACCTGGCCCTCTAGGAAAAAAAAAAGGGAGCGAAACGGGGAGAGCAAGGGGAAAGAGGGAGGGCAGGGGGAGGGAGGGGGAGACCCGGCGGAAGCCACCAACCTCAGCCGCCTCAACCCAGGCTGAGTTTCTGGAGGAAGCCTTTGGATTCTTGTGAACTTTCTCCTGAGCATCCTTTTTCTTAATTTCCACTCGGGAGTGCAAAAGAAGGGGCGCAGCACGGGGACCAGAGCACAGGGAAACCACCACCACCACCACCACCGAGGATGCTGCCCCGGGATCCAGGAGCCATGGAGGAGGAGAAACCGGGGGAAGGGACCAGCGGGAGAAAGGAGCTGTTCTCCTGAAGAGAAGCAGCCAGCAGGGATTCCAGGACAAGGCGGGGACCCCAGTGTGCCGCTGACTGATGGCTGTGTCCTTGGAACAGAGTGAGTAGACTGGGGGTGAGGGGTGCTAGGGAGACCCTGGCTCTGAAGCAGGAGTCTGGAGTAGGGCTGGCTGACTGTTGTCCCAGGGGGTAGCATTGAGGCTGAAGGAAGTGTCACCAGACCACGGGTAGAGGGGAGGGCAAGTGAGACAGCAGGTAGAAAGGGGGAAGGAAGAGAGGGTACTCAGAGGGCGCCTGGGAGCTGAGGGGTGCCACCATCCCTGCCTATAGTGTGGGTGTGAGGTGTTTTTTGGAGATTGAGAGTACATACTGGGAGAGGGAGATGGATGTTGGGGATGCATTGGGAAGGGGCTCTGCAGGGCGCATCTTCAGGAGGCTGGGGAGAAAACTAGGGAGATGTGAGCCGAGGATGGGGCAAAATATGGAGGAGTTCCAAAGAACAGTGAGTATGTGTAGGGGAGAGAGGTGGGGTGCAAGTGTATATAGGCAAGGCTGTCCAAACAGCCAGCTTCTACGCGCATTATTTCTTCGAGAGTTCTTCAGGGGTGGAGTATTTGGCATCATTGGGGTGGGGTTTGGAGGAGAAAATGCATCTAGCCCCAGTAGAAACCTGGAAGAAGGCTGGCTGCCAGATGGGGGGGGGGGGCTGTCAGAGAGGTGAGGACCACAGGGGCTCAGCCCAGCATCACCCACACCTGAGAAACAGTGGGGAAGAACTTGGCAGCTGGTGGGGAAAAGGAGAGAGAAAGTGGTGAGGTCCTAAGGGGGCCCCAGAAAGAGAGGGCCCGGACTCAGCTTCAGTGCTTGCTTTGTTGACAGAGGGAATTCAACCTCCTCCTGCTGAACACTGTTGGCTAAAGACACGCTGACAAGTGGCCCAAGTTCTCCCCACGGACCCCCAACCCCACCTCTGGGACTCATGGCTCTGTCCAGCCTCCTCCACCCTGATAGTGGGCGCCCTCTGAGAACATGTCATCCCCGGTGAAAGAGGTGCCACCAAGAGGAGTTTGGTTGCTACCGAGGCTAAGAATGCCCATGGAGACCCACTGCAGCTTGGAATCTCTTCTCAATACATTCACCCCAGGGACCCCTTGGACTCCAGAGCATCAGATTATCCAAAAGAGCCTGTGACCAAGTGCCTGTGTGAGACCCAAAGGCGACCCCAGCCTGGGACCCAACTTAAGACTCTCAGAGAGCCTTGGCATGGAAGCACTTTTCATCTAGATCCTTCTCTCCCTCCCTCCCATCGCTACTCACTCAGAGGAATCACCCTTCTGTCATGGGCCACAGGGACACCAAAGGGCTAAGGGGGTCTTTCCCCAGCCCGCTGACAGCCCCCACTCTGCCCCCTTCCTTTCTTATGTTTTGATCATCTGTGCAAACTCCACTGTGGCCGCTGGCTTCCTGCCCCCTGGTTCTCCATCAGAGAGAGCCCTGCTGTGCTTAGAGGTCTCTTGGGGTGAGCCATGATACCACGTGTTCAAAAGGCCCACCCCTCCAGGGCTTGGGCCCTGATGTAGCCTAGGAACCCACCCACTGACTCCAGATTCCATGGACAGAAATCTAGCCCCGCTGGGCTGCCTACAGCCACACTGCTGCCAAACACCCAACATGGGTGACACCTGGTCCCAGTTGCCCTGGCCTGGACCACCACACCCCGCTGTGCTGTTGGTGTCTCTCCTCCTGGCTGCGGGAATGATGCCCTCAGAAGCGGGCACGAGCTGTCCAGTCCTCTGCACATGCCAGAATCAGGTGGTGGACTGCAGTAGCCAACGGCTCTTCTCAGTACCCCCAGACCTGCCGAGGGATACCCGCAACCTCAGCCTGGCACACAATCGCATCTCCGCCGTGCCCCCTGGTTACCTGACCTGCTACATGGAGCTGCGGGTACTGGATCTGCGCAACAACTCCCTCACCGAGCTGCCCCCGGGCCTCTTCCTTCATGCCAAGCGCCTGGCACATCTGGATCTGAGCTACAACAACCTCAGCCATGTACCCGCTGACATGTTCCAGGAGGCGCATGCATTAGTGCATATCGACCTGAGCCACAATCCCTGGCTGCGGGGTGTGCACCCACAGGCCTTCCAAGGCCTGGTGCAGCTCCGAGATCTGGACCTCAGCTACGGGGGGTTGGCATTCCTCAGCCTCGAGGCCCTTGAGGACCTGCCCGGGCTGGTGACCCTACAGATAGGCGGCAACCCCTGGGTGTGCGGCTGCACCATGGAGCCTCTGCTCAAGTGGCTTCGCAACAGGATCCAACGCTGTACAGCGGGTAAGGGAGGGCCCAGAATTCAATTGGGGGGCTGGGGACTTAGCATTCCTGAAAGTGAGGTTGTCCATAAGAGGGAGAGTTGTTCAGGATGGTTCAGTCATAGCATAGCAGGGAGGGCATTTGCTTTGCATGGCGACCAACCAGGGTTGGATCCCCGGCATTCCATAGAAGCCCCAAGCCTGCCAGGAGTGATTTCTGAGCAGCAGAGTCAGGAACACCTAAGGGTGTGGCCCATAAACCAAAAGGAAAAAATAAATAAAGAGGGAGGGTTAGAGAAATGAGAGCACATAGGAACACTTCAGGGTGGACTCTTGAGTTTGGGTGGGATCCAGGGCCCATGCATTCATGTCACAGATCCATTCATTTGGGTCACAGAGCCTCAGTCCATGTTCTGAGCTCTCCCAGTGAGGCAGATAGTAAATAAGCAAGAACTGCTAGTCATGTTTACTGAACTCCCACCGTGACCTCACATCTTGGCTGGTGCAGCCTTGTTGGACTCCTGCTTTTATTATCCTGTTTGACCAGGCAAAATAGCTAAGCTTTGGAACACTGAAAATAGTTTCCCGGAGGCTCTCGCTTGGAAAGTGGCAAAGTCGGTGGAGAAAATTCAACTTGGGGGGAATCTCTCAAGCCTGCCCTTTTCTCCACCAATATTGCATGTTTGATGTGCTCTGTGCTGAGAATGCTCTCAACAATAGAGAAGGGCTAACATGAGTTATTTTAATACTTACTCTCCAGCATGCCCTAGTCTGAGCATGTGGCATATGTTTTGTTTAGATCTTCACAAGAGCTCTGAGAAACCACTGCTCTGGGCTGACGTCAGAAACCAAACCCTAGTTGTTTGGCTGCTTTCTGGCCCTTGATTCAGGTTCTAGGTAAACTAAAGAGGGCAAAGCAGGGATTCAGGCCTCAGCCAAGAGTCTCTACATAGTCCTGCAAAATTAAGACTTGAGGAAGGGAGCAAAGAAAAATAGAAATCTGAAGGCCATTAAAGAATCCAATTCAACTGGAGGTGAACTAAAGACTGAAGGGGCCTGAATGATAGAGTTGGATGAGCCCTGAGCCCACCCATTGGTGCCCAAGCTGGGATCAGAGCAAGTCCTGTTTGACTGTACCCCAGTCATCGACTCACCATCAACCCGAGCCAGCAACACAACACTAAGCCTTGGCACAAGTCCCCAGATGCAGAAAGACCAGAATAGCTGGGAACACTCACCCGGGGCTTTCCCAGGGGCTGAGCTCAGGGTACATACAGAACAAGCAAGGCTGAATGAGGTAGGAGGGAAAGGAGGACTGAGTGGGGAGCCCAGAACCAAAATAGCTTGGGGGGGCTGTGGGTCACGATTCTAGTGCTTCCACAGAGCTGTAGGAGGAAGTTCTCTGGGACCAAAATAACTAGGGACTGAGATGGGGCGATGGTTGGGGGCAGGAGGGGAAGACTGCCTGCCATGAGTACCACATTTTCAACCTTTCCAGGCAGTTCCTACCACCATCATTCTTGAGAACAAGGCCCCAAATGGACATTCAGAACTATTAGCTTCCACCATACCAAGGGGTTAGTTTTTTCTGTGATTTTTGAAGACCCAACTGTTCTTCAGAAGCACAAAGTCCCAAGGAATTGGAAAAAGTCCCAGCTTCTATAGATGTATGTAGACTTGTGTAGTCCCAATGAGAAACATAAGCTCTAGAAGAGGGGGAGACTTCCACAGGCCCATAAGGAGTAAGTAAGAGAGGCTTTACTAGGAACCCACAGATTCTAACTAGGAATCCCTCTTCCTCCATAGAAGAAGACCCAGGCACTAAGCTACTCTCTATGGGATCTCTCCCTTACTAGTCAACATAAGAAGAAATACAGAGAATATTGGCCTTCTATTTTTAATGCCTTTTTCCCATTTTCTGCCTTTATCCTCAAGGGTTTCTCACTTAGTAGCCATAGTCACAGGTCAAATCCCAATAGAGATCTATAGGTATTATTGGAAAATAGCTCAATGGTAAGATCAGACATTAGCTTAGCAGAGCTCTTAGTCAACCCTCAGGCCCCAACCCATACTCTTACCAATAGACCTCAGAGCTTATTCAATGCTCCTCTGCAGCCCCTAGTTTCCTTTTAATCTCACACCAAGTAAGTAGACTTTGAAGTTCAACATCTTCTGGGTCCTGAGAGGATAGTTCCTTGGTGGTCAGCTCCAGACAGGAGATTATCCTGAGCAGGGTCTAAGCAAACAGCCTCTAAAATTTTCTTGCAGAAACAGGGTAGAGGACAAATAGCCTTCACCTTTCAAACCTGGCCTTCCCCTTCAAGCTCCCCTTGCCCAAAAGGGACCCTCTTTCATTTCTCAAAAAGTTCAGCACAGGGGCCAGGCGGTGGCGCTCGAGGTAAGGTGCCTGCCTTACCTGCGCTAGCCTAGGAGACGGACCGCGGTTCGATCCCCCGGCGTCCCATATGGTCCCCCAAGCCAGGAGCGACTTCTGAGCGCATAGCCAGGAGTAACCCCTGAGCGTCACCGGGTGTGGCCCAAAAACCAAAAAAAAAAAAACAAAAAAACAAAAAAGTTCAGCACAAATCCATCTTTTAATTCTTTGTGTTCCAAAACTATATAATGAATAAATAACAGTTACCTCATTTAGCAAAATTTTCACATTGACTCTCCCATCATTTAAGTTAGATTTTCTCCTTATAAAGGGAGAAGGTGAGAGCCTTAAAATCAAAACTTGAAATTAAAAAATTTGCCTGAAGTGTTTGATTATTACTATTTCTCCACTAAACAAAGGTTGATCTGGTGTCCTAGTACTGTAGTACTTTCCTGATACCTGTGTGCCATTCCTAACTTCCAATATACAATAAGAGCCATGCATGCATTTATGTAGGTTTGGCATGCATTTCTATAGGTAAGCCTGGAAAAAATGACATCAAGATGACAAAAATATGAATTCTATTGAAGTAGAAAACCTTCCTATAGTGTTTATTTGAGGGGCTGTCTGGAAGGAACCACATAGGATAAAAACAGTAGCTCACACACACAGGCGCATGCTCTCTAGGGACCAGAAAGATAGCACAGTGGCACTAAACTTGCCTTACCTATTACTTACCTGAGTATTATTCTGCCATAACATAAGGTCCTCTAAGTCCTGTCATAAAGCTATGAGTGATTCCTATACACAGAGCCAGGAGTAAACAAAAATAAGAATTTTAATTAACAATATGTCATATAGAAGCCCTAGAGAAAGTATAGTAGGCAGAACACTTATCTTGTATGTGCCAACCCATGTCTGATACCTGGCATTCCATATTGTTCCCTGAACCCCACCAGAAGTGATTTCTGAGTATAAAGCCAGAAATAACCCTCAGCATAACTGTGTGTAACCCAAAATGAAACAATCAAAAAAAGAATATGTTACATATACATATATATATATAACCACAAATCTATGAGACATAAATGCATTGCCTTTGTTATAAAGAAAACCAAACTTGGCAATGTTAAAATAACTTACCCACAACCCCACAAGTAGTAAGAAAGAGGTAAAGAAGGGATTTGAACCCAAGCCAGTAACTTCATAGCCCAGATTGTGTGCATATAGAAAAATCACAGGGAATTAAGGGGTGGAAATTCCCTTGGGAGCTTGAAACTCATTCCTTTGTATGTTCATTTCACAAAGATTCACCAAGTACTTTCATGGAGTAATTGTCCTAATGATGAGAAGACAATGGAAAAAAATTTGGACCCAAAGGGAAGAAGCAAACAGTGCTCACCCTGAGAGACAGTGGCACAGACAATGATGGAAAATAAAGGACAAAGGATGAAATGGGATAATATAGACACTGGTGGGCTAGGGGTACTACTGGGAGGACCACATCACCAGCAGTGTCAGAGGCTACTCCTGAACATGTGCTTAAGAAAATATTCAGTATAGGTATAGAACCCAAGCCTTCTTGAGGCATCTCTCTGATTCTGGAGTGCTCTGTTAAATAGAAACATAAAGAAAAGCCTCCCTGGTAGGTGATGATTGAGCAAAATCCAATAAAAGGGTGACCCTGGGGACTGGAGAGATATCATGGAGGTAAGGCATTTGCCTTGCATGCAGAAGGAAGGTGGTTCAAATCCTGGGATCCCATATGGTCCCCTGTGCCTGCCAGGAGCGATTTCTGAGTGTAGAGCTAGGAATAACCCCTGAGCACTGCTGGGTGTGATCCAGAAAAAGGAGAGCCTGAACAATTCAGGGCAAAGTCTGTTGAATACTAGGGAAGAGAGGATTGTCTCCCAGGAAAGGGACATCATGAGCCACAGAAGATGAGCAGCATATTTAGACAAAGGGAAGAGAAAAGTCAGGAGTCCCTTTAAGAAGGTGGCAAGAGTCCTGGGGCCCATGATTATGATTCACTTTATGGGCACACAGGAAGCAGTAAGAGGGTATCCAGCCAAAATTGACTTCTGGACTTCAGGTTAGGAAAAAAATGTCCTAGTCAACTGTGTCCATATGGTTTAAGGGCAGAAGTCCAGATAACAATTGAGAGGTTCTTATCAGGACACTTGCCTTGAATGCTGCTAACCCAAGTTCAAACCCCAGTACCATTAATGATTTCCTGAGTCCACCAGGAATGATTCCTAAATGTAGAGCCAGGAATAAGTTCTGCTCAATGATAGTCATTTGTCCACAAACAAACCAAAAGAAAAAGATAGATTAGAAATATGGGATACTTTGGGCATGAAAAAGGAAAATAAAACAGGTGGGGAACTTGACAGATACCACTCCCATGAAAGGTGGGAGGAAGCCTCCATTCCATTCTCTCTCATCCTCTCTGGATTGTGTGTTGCAGATTCTCAGCTGGCTGAGTGCCGGGGCCCCCCTGAAGTCGAGGGAGCCCCCCTTTTCTCCCTCACTGAGGAGAGTTTCAAGGCCTGTCATCTGACCCTGACCCTTGATGATTACCTTTTCATCGCCTTTGTGGGTTTTGTGGTCTCCATCGCTTCCGTAGCCACCAACTTCCTCTTGGGCATCACAGCCAACTGCTGCCATCGCTGGAGCAAGGCCAGCGAGGAGGAGGAGATCTGAGGGAGTGCCCGGTGGTTCCCCATGCCAACATCCACCCCACTCCAGACCACTGGATCTCCTTTCTGGATGCCCACTCTGGCTCTTGGGATCTTGTCCTCTTTGTCAGGGTTCAGACAAGGTCAGAAAATGAACACTTGTGTGATCCAGGCACTGTGCTAGGAATCAGGAGTGTTTGATGAGTCCCGCCTCATCCCTTCATCCGGGCACTTCCCTTGAATAGAGGAGAGCAATTTGAAAATGACTCTTTTTCAAGGCATGCTGTTCCCCAGAGCACCTCATTATGGGTGCCCAGAAGTAGTGTCATCAACCTTGCTTAGAAAAGCCCAAGCGGCTTGAAGTGGAAGGCATTTGTGAACTGGTTCCTCAAAATATATCTTCCTTGTCAAGTAGACTAAAGGATGCCAATGACAGAAGCTAATAAGCATGGTGCATGGAGAACAGTGGAGAGGAAAGTGAACCAGGGACAAAATGTTGCCCTGTGATACCCAATCTGGCAGCCCTTGACAGTGCTGACCACTTTCTCCTGAAAATGAGAACACCATCATTTCAATTCACATTGGTGTCTTCCTACCAGCAACTACCAGTTGAGAGACCACCCCATGGGTTCCCCATGTTCTACCTTGCATGGGTCCCTGTTGGTGAAGTCCAAGGTAGCAAGCAAAAGCAAGACACCTTCAATTCCCTATCTCTGATGCATGCCGTACTCAAATGTTGGCTGCAGCAGAGTGAACCATACTTAGCAAAAGAGGCAGCAAGAGTCTTGGCACCCGAGAACTCCTTAACCCATGACTGTTCATGCTGTGGTGCTCCCACCATGGGATCTCACCATAAAAGTACATTGTGGGCTTCATACCTGTCACATGATCTTTTTCCAGGACTGCAGGAAGCAAAAGCAACCCACTGTGACTGTAAAAGCACTTTCTCTTCTCACCAGCCCACCATGGAAGCAAAAGGATCAGAGAGCTGCTGAGAGTCGAGCTTTGGCCAGTGACAGGCACTTGAATGGTTCCTTTTAAAGCACACCACAAGATGTTGGGGGTAAATATTGTCATTCTTGTGCTACAGTTGAGAAAAGCAAGGCTCAGATAAGTCAACGTTAAGTGCTACTTTATGAGCAAAATGAGTCTCTGCTCTTTCTATGACCTTATCCAAGCTGGAAAACACCAATTCTCTTCAAATTCCAGTTCTGCCAAGGAAGAGCCAGATGAGGGTCAGGCCCTCCTCCTAGAACTTTTATATGTATTGACTCATGTATCTCAAAATCCACAGCAACACTGCCTGGAGTTGGGGGGAACTTTATTATTCTTATTTTACAGATAAATTCATTAGACAGAGTTGAGTAACTTACCCCAGGCCATCTGGATCAAGCCCAGAAGGAAGGTGATAGGAAATTCCATTCAGGGAAATTCTGTTTAGTCTGTCACTCCAACATCAAGAAATTATATGGGCAAAGCACAAGTTCATCTTTGTCACCATCTTCATTGTCACCTCCAATTTTCTTCTCAGCATAAACTTCTCTAATTTGTTCAGCACTGGACAGTTCCCGGTGCACTTTGGCATCCCTGTCCTTGACTGTTCCCAACACTGTGTGTAAAACAAACCAAACATCATTTCTTCCTTCTGACATAAGCAGAAAACAGAGACTCAAGCGTGAGTATGACTTGCCTATGTGACAAGTTAGAACTCAAGACCAGCTAAATTTGCTTTCCAGAGCTTTTTCTCGGGTGCTTGGAATGCCTGGGAAGGTTGAGCAAAGAAGCACTGGAATTTAGCAACTAGGAGATCACATGCTAGGAAATCAGCTGAAGAGGGGACAGTAAAATTCAGCAGCTATACAGATGTAGAGATGCTCAAGGAAGGGGGAATATCGGCCTCTGAAGCACAGAAACAGCAGAAATAACCTCTTACTGAGACACTTGCTTTGTGATGTGTAAACAGCCTATTAGAACTAGTGGCCACAGTAGCTGTCTTGCAAAATATGTATGATTGAGAAATGTGGGGTGGGGGCTAGATGTGCTAAGTCCTCCCGCTCACATCTCATTATTTTGTTGTTCAAGACCTCTGTGAAAAAAAGAAAAATGGTAAGGCACCATTTTACAAGGTTGGTGAGCCTAACCAGTAGAATTAAAGCTAGGGCAGTCTTCCTTGCCCTTTACCACCCCACATAAGTAGTCTTGCACCATTCTGTCCACCTTCAAGGGTGAAAGGAAGGAAGGGTAATAACATACCATCTTCCAAGACGTTTTTCCTACTCAATGCTTCCCAAGCTAGTTAACCAATGAGTGCCCAGAAACTTTCCTAGACCTGGGATACTTGAACCTTGTGCTCCCTGAATCCCATGTACAACACCTGGGCCAAAGCTCTGCACCTGTGACACCTGGAGCAGAACTTTGCTTTTCTTCTGCTATATTAGCTTAAAATGCTTGGGGAGGAACCTTTATCATAATAGTTCTAGCACAAATAGCTAAGCCTCACATAGAGGAACACCTTAGACATATATAATAATCTCCTAGACCTAGAGACTCTTTTGTGCTGAAATAGGGGTAATACATTTTAAAATATATACTTCTCTTGACTAGAACTAGAATCAAACCAGAATTGAATGTCCTTGAGCTCCAATTTCCTTTCTAAGCAGACTACTACTACCTAGACCACCTGGACAACTTTTCTAAGTAGGATATGTGGATTTTCCTGAATTGATACTTATCTATCTACTAGAAAGTTCCCAGTTGACTACCCAACACAACAAGAAAAGAATTCATCTTTCCTACTTTTTAGAAATTTTCTGGTTCTCCCCCTGGTCCCCTCTACTACTATCTTGTTCAGGGCATCAGAAATCAGGTTCTAGATACATGTTTCCAGAGATCATCTAGGAGTTCTGAGTGGAATTCTTCCACAATTCTGCCAACCAAGAGCCCATGGTGGTATTTCTACATGGTTTCATGAAGTTTTTCCAGTGTGGTTACTATGTAAATGTTGGAATATCTCTGAGTCCATTTGTATGCTTGTGAAAGTTATGTGTATGTTGGGATTCCACTAATATAGGGACCATCTCTCTTGAAAGGGGAATTGGTATCTACTCTCTGGCACCATCTTTTCAATTCTTTATTGCTATTACTCCACTGGGATAGAATCCTATGAGGATCAAAGTAAAGAAAACCACTCAGAAGTATATGCAGCCTAAGGAAAATTTGATGGCTTCCCTCATTCCTTGCCTCTCAGCGAGTTCCTCTTCTCAGAAATTTCCTTCCTGCTAGGTCTCAGGCTGTCAATTAAGACTTTGACAGTCAATGTCTGGAGTCAGGAAACTTTATCAATTGAAAAAACATTCCATTCATCCCATAACACCAGTAATCTCTGCTCAACCTCAGAGAAACTTTCACCTGTTCTTCTCCATTAATAAAGGAATGCCAGAGTACCTAGTGTTCCCAGGGTCAATAGATCCTTTCAAGGAGTTTTACATATGGAATTTGAGTAGATATAAATTTCTCTTCAATACCTGTCAAGTCTTATTTCTCCCCCCAATTTTCCCTGTAGATGTCTTTTTTGCTATTATTCTGACATTTTTTCTAACTTTGTAAGGAGAGGCAAGTTCATTCTTCAGAACATTTCTCCAAAGCTAGAGAAATTTGTCTTTTCTCCACACCCCAGAAAGATGCAAAGGGAAGGGAGGGAGGCAAATGACAAGGAAGGGTCCTTTTCCATCACCACCATGTTTGATATCCCTAGGTCAAGAGTCCTGGCCACCCAAGCTCTTCGTTTTTCTAAGCACTGTTCCATGGAATGTTGATGTCTGGGGGTGGGAGGGTCAGGGAGGGTAGGGGTAAGGGATGATGCCAACCTTTGTATGGAAATGATTTTATAACCATGCACTTTTGTAACTGTGAAGAATTTTTCATAAATGTACATTACTAATAAAGAATGTATAGTTTAACAAATTTTCTAAAGAGTTTTGAAGAGGAGGGAAAGGGAAGGAGGCAGGGAAAAAACTAGGCAAAATCAAGAGAAGAGGAGCCTGCCAAAATATTCACACAAAAGGTCTATGGGGAGAGAGTAGATGGGAATAATTCGGAGAGGTGCCAGCCACAGAGGGGCATGAGTGGGTGTCAAAGGAACATCACAAAAGGGTATTTTCGACAGGAAAAAATTGCATATGTCTAAATGCATGCACCCCTGTGTGTAGGCATATTTTGTTGCCTGGAGTTACACAAAATAGAGAGCATATGACTTACACATGTTGATGTTGCAGCTTGGGTGAACTATAAAACATAAAAAAAAAATGGGTGTGCTTCTCAATGAGTACGTACCAGTGAGATGGTCCATGCCAGTCACATTGGTAACCCCAGAAATATAGGTCAGCCAAACCTGTAACTGCCTTTTGTATGAGCTATACAAGGCTACTATTGACAGGCTCAGTCTCTGTTCACAGAGATTAAGAATGAAATGAAGTCATTCTCCACCATTTGGATGTTGCAAATGTTGCCTATGCTTCATTGGAAAGGAGAAGATTGGGCACTATATTTTGGGAACAAAAACTTTGGTTGGAGGTGAGGAGAAGCAGCAAAGCATTCTGAAGTCTAATATCAGTCAGTTTTATCCCAGGACACTAAAGAGGAAGCAGCCCTCATGGGAAGAGGTTTCTTCCTCCATACATGCATTTCACTCTCCAATCTCTCCAGTTGCCACAAATATGGATCAATATCACATTCACTGAGTCAGGCCACTAAAGGGAGCCCAGATACTGACTCAAAACACTGGGATGAACAGCATGACTGTGCCAATATTTTCTGGAAAAATTAGATAGAGGCAAAACCTTTTTTCCCAAAGCTATTCAATTGAGACAACATAGAACAATACCCAGAGAAAAAAGTGTCATAATATCAGCAACTATCTTTCAGAAGCACAGACTTGAATGCTCTCATTCTCCTTCAGGGTTATCAGTACCAACCAGCTTATCTTAGTGGCCAGGGAACTTATCACAAGGAAAAGATGATGGAACATTTCTTCATTTCCTATTATATATCAGACACTGTGCCTATCACTACACATTAATTCACTTAATGCTGACAATAACCCAAGAAATGCTGAGAGTGAAATTGTAGGTAAAAGGCTGGAACAATAGTACAGAGGGTAAGGCACTTGACTTGCATGTGGCTATCTCAAGTTCAATCGCCAGAAGTCCATATAGCTCTTGAGTGCTGCTAGGTATAATTATAGTGGGCAGAACAAGGAGTAACCCATAAGCATCACCTGATGCGACAAAAAATTATTAGTGTCACTAAAAAGAATTTAAATTTGGAAGTTTTGATATAGAGCCAAATTCAAGCCCACACTTTTTCTCTTTTGTAGGAGGTACCGCCCAAGAGATGTTAGGGAGGCCTAGGCACCCCTTTCAGCTATTCCAAGCAAGCAGGGGTAGAAGTTCAAGTTCAGGGGCCGGAAAGATAGCATGGAGGTAGTGTGTTTGCCTTGCATGCAGAAGAACAGTGTTCCCATATGGTCCCCCGAGCCTGCCAGGAGCGATTTCTGAGCATAGAGCCAGGAGTAAACCCTGAGCACTGCCAGGGGTGACCCAAAAAACAAACAAAAAAAAAGAAGAAGTTCAAGTTCAATGTCAGGATTGAACAATGCAGACTGGATCCAGATCTGCAGCAAGGGTTTACCCAAGTCACTAAGTAATCCCTAATGTTATGGTTGAGGGTGGCATACCTATAAGGACTGGAGACCTCCAAGAGTTCACCCAATGCAGATGAGTGGGGGGCCTCAGGAGTTGCACTTTACAATATCTGGGGAACCCTGTGAATTTGGAATTAAACCAGGCTTGTCACATGCAAATCATGTGCCCTAACCCTTGTAATATCTCCCAGTCTCCCTGTATCTAATATAGTCTGACTTCATTCCTATGGAAAGCTCCCAAGTCTGTTTGTCTCAGTTCATGCAGGTAAAGTCTCATGGAAATGATTTATTAAACATATCTAGATATTCCCTGGCCTCTGCACCCCTCACTCCTTTACCACAGTCACCACATCCCTGGACCTCTCTATGCTTGATACTCCCCACCAGCAACTACTTATTCCCTATGTAGCTCACCAGGCTTCGAAGGCTAAGATCTTTACAAACAATAGTATGCTTCCCCTAACCTGTTTACCCAAAGGGTGCCTTGGGTCTAAAAACGAAAAGGGTCCCCAAGCAACACTTCACAGAACTCCCTCAGATCTCCCTTTGTGTCCATCTGACTAGTAAACTCTTTACTAAACTATGTCTTAGCTCTTGTCTAAACATCTCACTGTCTGGCAAATACTACACTCTTCAGGATCTGAGTCTGAGCAGCCCCATTCAATATTGCTCTTAAAGCAAACTAAAACAGAAGATGCAAGTACATCGTTCTTATTCCAATTTGTTTTCACTCCGTTTACTTATTTCAACAGAAAACTTTGAGTGGGTGGTGTTGCTTTTTCCAGTTTGCTCTCTTATCGTTTAGGTCTAGAAACAGTCCTCTTTACCAACATTTTAATGCTTCAAATATTTGAAGTGCTCTTCCTTTTCATATTTACTTTCAAACTCATTCAAATACTAGCAACCTGATTTAAATCAATTGGAACTAATATCAAAAGTGTTTGACTCACACAAAAACATCAGGCTCCATGAACTTCCTCTATGGAAATGAACTTCCTAACTGGAAATGTTCACTAGGATATATGGCAAGGAAACTTGAGGGGAATTGCCTAAAGTCTTAGCAGAAATTAAAAACCAGCTCAAAATTTAAATGAAGGCATTTAAGTTTCAGAATGTTTGTCCAGAAGCATTTCTTTCCAGGATTGGTTTATCATTAATGGGTAAGAGGAATGGATGACAGAAAGTTGCCATTCATGAATGGAGTTTTGAGACTATCCTTGAAGAGAATGTGGTTTCTGGTTTCCCACTGGCCATTGCCACTCACTGACTATAGAAGGCAGAAATCATAGGTAAAAAAAAAAAAATCACTGCCAAAATGAGACAGTAGTAGATGATCCCTAGGTATGGAAATTCATAGCCAAAGTTAATGAAATAACTCAGTATTGGACTCAAAGCAGATCATAAGTTTTATTCTTTTGTGAAGAAAGTTTGAGTTTCCAATAATTCTAATATTTTGATCCTCCCTAAGCATCTTTGAGCACTAAGGATAAGAAACAGGAAGTCCTTGCCCCCTTGGAATTACAAGGCCAATAGAAGTGAGAATAGAGAGGTAGATTATACAATAGGCAAGGAAAAAAGTAAGTAATTCCAGGCAGTGATAAGTGCTGCCAAGAACAGGCAGCAGGAAAGGGAGCTTGAAAAGGGCCACTCCAATCCAGCAGGTCTTGTGGACTCTGGCCAGACCACATTTAATGTAAATGTCAGAGGAAACCCTGGGAGGGTTTGGAGCAAGAGGATGCCTTGATCTGATTATATGTTCAAAGACCATTCCGGATGCTTCATGAAAACCATTCAAAAGGTGGCAAAGGACGTAAGCTAAGACACCCAGGGAGAGGCCTTCTGCATGAGTCCTGATGAAAGATGTTCAACGCCATGTTGGTGATAGAGAAAATAAATTGAGAGTGTAGTTTAGAAGCTAAATGAATGAGATTTGCTGATATGACTAGACTTGGGGATAGTGAACAAAAGAAGAATCCAGGATAACTCTACTTTTTTAAAATATCAACTAAAGAGGCCAGAGAGATAGTACCACAATAGGGCATTTGCTTTGCATGCAGCCTATTCAGGACAAACCAATCCGAGCAGGAGCAGTTTCTGAGGACAGAGCCACAAGTAACCCCTGAGCACCACTGGGTGTGACCCAAAAACAAGCAAAAATATCAACTAGAACTATATTCAGCCAGGTCCATGATGAAGAAAGTCTGTCTTAATACAATGAGAAAAATCAAATCAGCAAGTGCCAAGCCCTGATGAGTAGATTGGAAGGGGTAGGGAGGAAGCAGATATACAAACAAATTCATAATGCCAGGAAACAGGTCAAACAGTGGAGCTCAGGGACAGGGGGAGAAAAAGTCTTTAACACTCAGTATAATTTTAAGCATTTGCTCACTCCATGAGTCTCAGAAAGTCTTAATCATCCACCACCGCATCGCCGGAACTAGAGATCAAGCTTATGCGATCAGCAGCATCTCCAGGGTATCAAAGAAATATGCATATGTGCAGTGATGCACTTCAGATCGGCCACCTGAAGGGACTGCCTTGAAAAGAAATGTCAGACCTCCTTGGATGAAGACAAAGAAGCCAGTCCTGAAAATGTCTTATTTAAGGTGGGCCCAAATATCGTGCAGAAACCTGTCAAGAATTATGAGAACGAATAGCTTATATGCCTCTTAGGCATGGAATGAAAGACAAGGGACACCCTGAGCCTCTTCTACTGAAAAGATCACACAGTCCAGCTCCGGGCATTATACTGGGGCACACATTGCTCCAAGCTGTCTTTTGTAGCTTCTTGGTGAAGATGTGCTGCCATTCTGGGAAGAAGCTACTTTTAAAAACTGCACAACATCATCAAGTACACAGATGAGGTAGCACAGAGACTTAGTACAAATTGTAGGTCTGGATCAGAGGCATAGCAGAGAGGTTTTGAGTACCTGCCTTGTAAGCATAAGGTCAAGAGTTCCACCCCCAGTGTTCCACATGTGCCAAATGCCACTCAGGCAGCTCTTCTGCTTGAGCTTGGCAGCTCTGTTGTTTGCGATCCCTAAGGACACTCAGTACTACAGTCAAGTGAGGTGAACACCTCAAAAAGAAAGTGGGTACCAACAAACATAAGCACAGAAAGTGAAAATAGGAATTATTATTGAAATATATGTAAGTTCCTGGGGAATGGAGCAATAGTACAGGGAGAGAGAGAAAAGAGAAAGGAAAGGAAAGGAAAGGAAAGGAAAGGAAAGGAAAGGAAAGGAAGAAAGAAAGAAAGAAAGAAAGAAAGAAAGAAAGAAAGAAAGAAAGAAAGAAAGAAAGAAAGAAAGAAAGAAAGAAAGAAAGAAAGAAAGAAAGAAAGAAAGAAAGAAAGAAAGAAAGAAAGAAAGAAAGAAAGAAAGAAAGAAGGAAGGAAGGAAGGAAGGAAGGAAGGAAGGAAGGAAGGAAGGAAGGAAGGAAGGAAGGAAGGAAGGAAGGAAGGAAGGAAGGAAGGAAGGAAGGAAGGAAGGAAGGAAGGAAGGAAAGGAAGGAAGGAAGGAAGGAAGGAAGGAAGAAAGGAAGAAAGAAAGAAAGAAAGAAAGAAAGAAAGAAAGAAAGAAAGAAAGAAAGAAAGAAAGAAAGAAAGAAAGAAAGAAAGAAGAAAGAAAGAAAGAAAGAAAGAAAGAAAGAAAGAAAGAAAGAAAGAAAGAAAGAAAGAAAGAAAGGAAGGAAGGAAGAAGAAAGGAGGGAGGGAGGGAGGGAGGGAGGGAGGGAGGGAGGGAGGGAGGGAGGGAGGGAGGGAGGGAGGGAGGGAGAAAGAGAACCACAACATGGTTCAGGGAAGGAAAAAAGGGAAAATAATAAAAGAAAAATCCTCAAGTCACCAGCTCTGTCCCCTAAAGCACATAGCACCATTTCTTCGAGTCTGGATTGCTCTAACTGTGGTTCTGAAAGAATTAAGTCAGTTCAGCTATATAAAGTGCTAAGAAAAGCTCCCAGCACCAGGACAGTGAGGGATCACTTAGCTAAGTGACAGTCATGCCTTGGAATGTCCCCTTTGTACTGGGAAAGAAGCAGGAGCTGAGAGATGTTTAAGTAACTTGTCTAGTTTCACTAGGTTAAAATGTGACCAAACAAAGGTTTATGTGCACTTCTGCCCTTTAGACTCATATGCCAAACCACTATCCTAGACCAAATGTGTCATTTGGGGTTTTGTGGTTGTTTTTCTTCCCCTTTTGATTGTTATTGCTGTAGTGGTGGTGGCTGTAATATCTTTGGATCACACACTTGGTTGTTGCCCATTGGAGATCTCGGTGGTGCTAGGGATCACAAAAGGCAATTATATTGGCATGTGAATGGTGCCAGGGCTCAAACTGGAGGTTATGGGCCTGCAAGACAGAGGCTTTAATACTGAACCATATTCCTGGGTACAGAGAGGTCATGCTAAGTCATTGTGTTGGTGCTTCTCCAGACAAAGATCCTAGAGTCATTCTCTGGATTAATCTATTCCCACATTGAGTCTGGACTGTCCCTATGAACTAATGAAAAGCAGCAGGATTTTTTGTTTTTGTTTTTGTTTTTGGGCCACACCCGTTTGACACTCAGGGGTTACTCCTGGCTATGCACTCAGAAATCGCTCCTGGCTTGGGGGAGCATATGGGACGCCGGGGGGGGGGGGGTCGAACCGCAGTGCGTCCTACCCTAGCTCTTGCAAGGCAGACACCTTACCTCTAGCGCCACCTTCCCGGCCCCAGCAGCAGGATTTTGCACGATATTTGGGCCCACCTTAAATAAGGTATTTTCTGGAGTGGTTTCATTGTCTCCAGACCTAATTTTCAAGAAGGCTTGGAAGCTTCTGCTTGTGTGTTCCTGAGAGCCTGGTGTGCTCACGAACTGTCTGATCCTTGGAACCAGAGGGAATAAAGGAGGTAGCTCTGTTTCATGGGGCCCAGTAGCCCAGCTTTCCCACACTGCCCTCTAGACACTCATCATATAGATGGGTCTATCAGGAACATTCCAGCCCCAGCCACCCTCAGTTCCCAAGCAAGATTGGCAAAAGGACTATCCAGCTAAGCCACCAAAATATCAACTGTCAAATTACTTAGAAAGATAATTAAGTGAAGAGTCTTTAATGCCCTAAAAGTCTTTTAATGCTGTCATAATGCCAAACCTAAATCTGAAATGCTTCAAGGCTAATCAATCAAAACTTAGGGCTGGGATTTATTTGGCTCAAGTGATAAAGCTTGAGGACACAAGGTTCTGAGTTCCATCCCTTGCATAGTCCACAAGGGCTACCAAGTGTAGTACTGACAGGCTCAGACACTGCTGAGCTAGAGCAAGCACCCCCCAGGAGATAATAAAACCTTCACAGCAGTAATTTAGGGGCAGATCTGGGAAAAGATAGAAACTAAGGGGAGGGGCCGGGCGGTGGCACTGGAGGTAAGGTGCCTGCCTTGCCTGCGCTAGCCTAGGACGGACCGCGGTTCGATCCCCCGGTGTCCCATATGGTCCCCCAAGAAGCCAGGAGCAACTTCTGAGCGCATAGCCAGAAGTAACCCCTGAGCATCACAGGGTGTGGCCCAAAAACAAAAAACAAAAAACAAAAAAAAAAAAAAACCGAAACTAAGGGGAATGGAGATTTCATACATCAGATATGGTACTTTCTTGTATACAACCAACATGGGTTTGATATTCACAACCAACCATGTTTTTTCTGAGTCCATCCAGGAATGAGCACATACAGGAGTGACTCATAAAGAAATCAAAAAAATGGAAATGAACAACTTGACCTTAGAGCAGATTAGCCTACCCTACCAGCTAACGACAAGACAAAACCAGAAGACTTGGCACCCTTTGGTAGGTCCAAAAGCCAAGATCGCGATTTACAGATGACTGGCTGATAGAACCACGACCAGACTGTATACATCTTGGGACCAATAAAAAAGCTCTAGTTTAGGGTTTGAACTATGACCTGCACAATAATCATGATCCCCAGTCCCAAAGGTCCTGCAGAGACAATTGTAACGGAATGGGGCTTCTGGAAGCACAAAGAAAGACGCTATCCTATGTGCCATCCTAGGCTCAGTGCAAAGACCAAAATCACCAACCACAGAAGATGGATTAAAATGACACTGAGGGAACAGAACCTCTAGAACCACAAAGACTGACTTCATCATAAGTCCCACCTCAGGATCTGTGCAGATACTGAGACCTCTAAACACAGAGCTCTGATTGTATCACCCTGGACAGAGCAGAAGTCTTCCAAACACCACAAAAACACCACCGGGAGAGTAAATGATCCTGAGCAAAGCCTAGAGTTGATCCCATGACAGTATACTCCAAGGGCGGAGGAACCCCATATTTCTTAGGCCAAGTGAATTCCTTTGCGAATGACCCTAATATTTACTGTACCAGGGCAGGAGGGAAAAAACAAAAATACAAAAAGCACAAAACCTTGGTTATTTTTTATATATATATATTTTTACCTTCATTTATTATTATTATTATTATTTTTATTTACCTATGTATTTTGGTCAATTTCTCTGTTTGGGTATGATTATTGAAATTGTTGTCCCCAGTTGTACTTATTTTTTCTCTCCCTTTCTTTTCTTTCGTTATGTGCTATGCCATGTTTCTTATTTCAAGACCATGGCGTGTTTTTTGTTTGTTTTTGTGTGTTTTTTATTGTTTTGTTTTGTTTTTTGTTTGCTTTTTGTGATGCTTATCGATATAGCTGGAGTCCTCACTGGATATTTGACACTTCTTTTGGTACTAGTGGAGTGTTTCACCTTCTCTTTCTCCTTCATCTCCCAAATCGATGATGAGAGCCTCTAGAAGGATTCCGCCCATTTTCAGGGTATTAGACTCTTACCCCAGTTTATTACTTTTCTCTTTTTCAGGCAAAACCACGCAACTTGAAATAGCTAGTCCTGCCTCCAGTTAGAGGGGGAAATAAGGGAGGCATCAAGACCAAACAGGTGCAAGACTACTAAGTAGTAGGTTAGATACTGAGGGGACCACATATTCTAGCCGCCCTGGGGGTGAGGGAAGAAGAAATGGGAGGGAAAACAAAAACGGAGGTGTAGGGAGGACAATTTGGTGATGGGAATACCCCGTGATTTTATGTAAATATGTACCTAAAATATTATTGTCAACAATATGTAAGCCACTATGATCAAAATAAAAATTCTATTAAAAAAATGGAAATGAAGGACAACAAATCACAAAGACCCAACTAACATCTAGGCTTTCCCAAATAAAGGAACTACGTGTCAGCCAATAAAAATTATTTCTCGGGCCCGGAGAGATAGCACAGCGGCGTTTGCCTTGCAAGCAGCCGATCCAGGACCAAAGGTGGTTGGTTCGAATCCCGGTGTCCCATATGGTCCCCCGTGCCTGCCTGGAGCTATTTCTGAGCAGACAGCCAGGAGTAACCCCTGAGCACTGCCGGGAGTGGCCCAAAAACCAAAAAAAAAAAAAAAATTATTTCTCTGCTTTGCTTTTTTTTTTTTTTTTTTTTTTGGTTTTTGGGCCACACCCTGTGACGCTCAGGGGTTACTCCTGGCTATGCGCTCAGAAGTTGCTCCTGGCTTCTTGGGGGACCATATGGGACGCCGGGGGATCGAACCGCGGTCCGTCCTAGGCTAGCGCAGGCAAGGCAGGCACCTTACCTCCAGCGCCACCGCCCGGCCCGCTGCTGATTCTTTTCTATGAAAGTCCTGTTAGTTCTTGCTGTTGGGATGTACGTTTGGTTGTTTGGTTTGCAGTTGCCCATTCCAATTAAAATTTTATTTAAAAAAAAAAATTTAAAAAAACACCTCTTTAAAAAAGTGAATGTGCTTCAGTTTATCTTTTTTTATGTTTGTTTGTTTTTGTTCTTTTTGTTTTTTGGGCCACACCCGTTTGATGCTCAGGGGTTACTCCTGGCTAAGCTCTCAGAAATTGCCCCTGGAGTGGGGGAACATTATGGGATGTAGGGGGATCAAACCTCGGTCCTTTCTTGGCTAGCGCTTGCAAGGCAGACACCTTACCTCTAGCGCCACCTCGTCGTCCCTCAGTTTATCTTTTAACACAACTTATTCATTACTTTAATTCTCTATACATAGGGATATTTATTATGCAATGGTGTATGATTGTAACCATAAGAAAAAGACAGTGGGGACAAAAATTTGTCCACAACATATGGCTGAAACCCAGTTACCCCATCCCAGAAGCCAACTGTGTCATAAATAAAAGTCCCTGTTCCAGGGGCTGGCGCTGTGGCATAGGGCATAAGGCATCAGCCTTGTGTATGCTAGCCTAGGACAGACCACAGTTTAATCCCACGGTGTCCCATATGGTCCCCAAGCCAGTAGCAATTTCTAAACGCATAGCCAGGTGTAACCCCGGAGCGTCACTGAGAGTGGCCAAAACACAAAAAAAAAAAAACAAAAACAAAAAAAGTCCCTGTTCCAGGACTCTATTATCCAGGGTTCAAATCCTACCATGCTCACATATATCTGGACTCATTGGATTATTTTTTTAAATACTATCTTTATTTAAGCACCTTGATTACAGACATGATGAACCAAGTTTATGGTAAGTAATCAACAAAAAAACTAGCTGCTCCTTTTTTTATTATTATTATGAAAAAGAATAGCATTATTTTTTATTCCATCACATTGGTCAAGACAAGGAACAGGTAAAATTTCTGGCTTTTCCAGAAGAGTGCCACTGAAAAATTTATGCCACACTCTTTTGCTTTAGGAAATACACAATGCACAATAGTGTCAAGATGTCACCCTGAAAACAGCCTGACAAAGGCAACCAAGACTCACAGAGGAGACGATTACAGCCATCACAGATTGCTCTTGAAGAGTCACAGCTGGCCAAGCAACTATTGCAAAATGACATTTTTAGAGAGAAATATAACAAAGGGACAGCTATATAATTCAGGGGTCAGAGTTGTCCCCAGGAAAAAGGCAGAGGCAAAATCATCAATGATGTATTTCATGCCAAGAAGTTTAAAACCCCGACTTACTCCACACTGGAAGACAATGTGGGACTGCCAGAGGCTGTGGCCATGGCAATGGTGGCCCAGATGCAGACAAAGGGGTCTGTGTGGCCAGACCCAACAGCTGCCTGCAAGTCACTTATCAAATGAGGAGATAAGGAAGGAGGGAAACCTTCCAGAAACACACAGGCTGTTTCAGACAATTACTTAAGCAGAAGGGAAATCAATAATGAAGTCTCTAATGGCACTTTAGTCATCCCTAGAGGAAACCTGGAGAAGATGGGGAACAGAGCAGGTGCTCAGGAGTAGAGGTGAGACCCATAACCAGACTGAGTGATGCTGGGGGCTGACATCTCAACCTTGAACAGCTTTGTCCAAGATGTTGATTGAATTGATCCTTATTCCCAGTGCCTGCACTTATTTCACTCTGTTGTCTGGCCTGCATGAATCTTATTTCACAGAATTTTGGGATCTTGTAGTTTGTAAAAATAAAAGACACAGTCTGTGGCATTCATTCAAGTTGGTCATCATTAGAGAAGGAAATTGAAGGTGCATTCCAGAGATATAGTCACTCAACAAACATTTGCTGAGGGTCCAGAAAGGCAGCATAACAGGTAGCTGACCTGGGACCAATTCCAGCCACCACATAATATTCTCTGAGCCCTGCCATAAGTAATCCCTGAGCACATCCAAGTGTAACCCCAAAACTGAAAACAAAAACATGTGTTGCTTTCTTTTATAGGGAAGGCAATCCTAGATACATTGAGGGAAAAAAAAAAAAAGAAGAAAGAAACTTCCTGAAAACCTAACAGAGTAGGATTGGGAGAAAGCTGAAGAATTAGCATTTACACCTGAGACCCCACATCATGTATTTGCTACCAGGAGTGACACCAAAGCAACAAACAAGGTTTAATCCCTGAGCACAGCAGAGTGTGACCCAAAAACAAAAACACAGAGACCAGAATTCTTCAAACTGTATCCTCCATGCCTAATGCAGGATTGGGTGTACAAAAGCTTGACAACAAATGTTTGGTAAGACACATTAGTCTTGCCTCTCGGTGAAGTTCTGCCTTTCTCTCCATATCTTTCTTTTCTTAAATGGTTAGAGAGGGGTTCAGAAGAAGTATAGGGGCTAAAGTATCTTTACTAACTGCCTTTCATGCAGTTGACCCTGGTTCAATTCCAGACAGCAAGTTGTCCTCTGAATCCCCAGGAGTGACGCCAAGCAAAAGCCAGAAGTAGCCTCTGAACAGCACTTAGTGTGACCACACATACACACACACACACACACACACACACACACATGCTCAGATGGGTTAGAATAGCATTTCTTGGGGGCCAGAGTAATAGCACAGTGAGTAGGGCATTTGCCTTGCACATGGCCAACCCAAGTTTGATCCCCAGCATCCCAAAAGTGAGAGCAGAGCCAGGAGGAATAATCCCTGAGTTGTGCCAATGGGTGTGGCCCAAAAAACAAACCAACCCAAATAATAGCAATTCTTAAGCATAAATGTGTATAGTAATTCCCTGGGGATCTTTCCAGGGTACAACATCTGTACAGAGAAACTGAGGGGTGAGGCCCCTTTCTAGCAAACCTCAAGCATTACTGATCTGTGGGTCACACCATGATTAGCAAGGAGTCTGAGTATCTCCCAGGATGAGATTCTGACACAACGGAGGGGTCTTCCTTGTTTTTCATTTTTGAATGCAGAGAGCACTAGAAGTTCAAACTATGAAAGGAAAAGAGAGGTGAGGGGATGCCATGGGGTGGATCCAGGAGGTGAGTAGGACTTTCTTCTCCTTGCCGCCAGCAGGAAAAACCCACTCTTTTGTCACACATCACAAAGCTTCTGGTTTCTGTAAAACGAATTAGTGATAATTTTGCTGGCTCTGTCTCGTAAGGATTCTTCCTGTTTTTCTCAGCCTGATCCAAGAGAGTGAGCAAACAGGCCCAGAGAAGGTCAGCCAAGGTCAGAGTGGTCCCTGGAGAGGCCTGCTTTCAGCACACACTCGGAGGAGAGGCAGCAGGCATTTACCCACCTGCCCGCCCACCCCAGCCCTGTGCACTCAGAGCACTCCTTCTGGATGAGTCCAGTCCACTCCAGTTCAAGTTCATTACCACTGCTATACATGGCAATGTGCCAGGCAGACCTGATGATACAGGACCAAGCAAAGTCCGGGCCTACGAGAAACTCATGGTCTACCGGAGGAAGAATGATGCCATTGCAAGGAAGTGAAAGAGAGTGCCATTGTCCCTCCATCAGGCGCCAGAAACCAAATTCCCATAAAAGAAAGCAAAGAAAGCTTCCTGAAGAAGGGGACACTGTGCACGTGGACGTTTTAAGCATAGATGGAAATGAAGACATTCCAGATGCAGGAAAGTGGGCAGAAGAGGAACCAGAGGGGTCGAAAGGTGCCTGTTTAGTGTGGACACCATAGTGATGGGAACAAAAGAAAGCAAAGAAAAGCAAGTATAAGCCATGAATGCAGGGACCCAGTGGAGGGTCTTGTTCTGGTGTTTTCTAATTGGGTCTGGTAGGAATCACACACACACACACACACACACACACACACACACACACACACACGAACAAATGTATGGTACATACACCCATGCATGTTCACACAACTATACATGCACCAACATACTTACTTACCTGTCCCATTTCTTAGGGTTTGACCTGCAAACTTAGTACCAAGATGATCCACACAAATTATTTATTATGTTTTTAAACCTTTCTAAGTGTCAAGTGGTGGAAATAAAGCAGAGGGGAATAGTTAATACATTCTCACAAGGCAGACAAGAGGTAAGTAGCATGAGGGTGTAGAAAGAGCACCGATACTAAAAACAGAGAAGTCTGGGGGACAAATCCTAGCTGTGTGATCTAAGCAAGAGTATTCACATCCCTGGGCATGGAGTCTGCACTCCCTAATGTGGTCAAGGATACTAGCAGGGGTCCTCAAACTTTTTAAACAGGGGGCCAGTTCACTGTCCCTCAGACCATTGGAGGGTCTGACTATAGTAAAAACAAAACTTAGGAACGAATTCTTATGCACACTGCATATATCTTATTTTGCAATGAAGAAACAAAACAGATACAAATACAATATGTGCCCCGCGGGCCATAGTTTGAGGACCACTGTGTGTAGAGGCTTGTCTGATGGCAGTGGTTTATCAGAACTTATTAACGTTAGTATCATGAAAGTTGGTATATAATCCCCCCACTGCTCAATTTGACTGGCTTTAAAAAAAAAAAGAATACTGTAGCACTCCAACTTGTGTAGATATGAACCCACACCGAGACCCTCTTTCTGAGTGGCACTCACTATAGGTATTCATGCCCCCCATTTCTTGATGCAGCAACCAAGAAAGACTTGCAATAACTATTCTCCTGGGTCCCTTTCAGCTCTGATGTTATGCTCCCACAGTTCTAAGACTCTTATGCCTATGCCTGCTCCCCAAGGCCCTGGCACAACCCTCCTGGGCACCAGAGGAGCTACCCAGGAAACCTGAGCTGGAACTGGGATTACAACCATTCATCAGGCTGGCCTCACCCGCTGTGGCGCCAGCAGGCCAGGCAGGCAGCGTTCCTGCTGCTTCTCGGCTCTGTGGGCCACCTCACTACAGCACTGACCCTGTTGCCATGACAGTGAACCCCAGAGACTCCACACAGTAGCCAGAGTTGAAGAGGGTTGTTCAGTTCTTCTCAATCCATCTGGCTGTATTTGGGTGGTTGTCGGAGCCCTGGAGTCTGAAATAGCAATAGCCACCATTTGAAAGGCTTGAGCCAGGGACATGATACAAGAGGATCAGACACTTGCTGAATCCTGGCACCACAGGGTCCCCTGAATACTGATAGGACTCACCACTGAGCACAGAGCCAAGAGTAACTCTAAACAAATATGTCAATGGACTGAGTGTCTTTGCATACTAGGCCCCTTGAGAAATACTTCTCTTCATTTCACATACACACATTAGAGCTAGCCATTCCCCTGCCCATCCAGCAAAATAGGAAACTGTGTCCTTTCCAAAGTCTTCCCAGTCACCTGAGCCTCCACAAAAGCTCCTCATGTTCCTTTCACGAAAGGCTCCAGGGAGTCACCACAAAGAGAGTCTTTAAGACTCCTGTGAAGCCCTCACACCTCCTCAAGGACAATGACAGGACACAATGACAATGTCTGACAGCAGCAGCTGCCAAAATACATATCTTGAGATTTCCTTATGAGGTCCCACCTTTAAATATTCTTCCTCATTTTCTGAAAGAAAAGAAAGAAAAGAAGGAAAGAAAGAAAGAAAGAAAGAAAGAAAGAAAGAAAGAAAGAAAGAAAGAAAGAAAGAAAGAAAGAAAGAAAGAAAGAAAGAAAGAAAGAAAGAAAGAAAGAAAGAAAGAAAGAAAGAAAGAAAGAAAGAAGAAAGAAAGGAGGGAGGAAGGAAGGAAGGAAGAAAGGAAGGAAGGGAGGGAGGGAGGGAGGAAGGAAGGAAGGAAATAAGGAAGGAAGGAAGGAAGGAAGGAAGGAAGGAAGGAAGGAAGGAAGGAAGGAAGGAAGGAAGGAAGGAAGGAAGGGAGGGAGGGAGGAAGGAAGGGAGGGAGGGAGGAAGGAAAGAAATAAGGAAGGAAGGAAGGAAGGAAGGAAGGAAGGAAGGAAGGAAGGAAGGAAGGAAGGAAGGAAGGAAGGAAGGAAGGAAGGAAGGAAGGAAGGAAGGAAGGAAGGAAGGAAGGAAGGAAAAGAAAGATGGGGCCAGAGAGATAGTACAGTGAGTGCATTTGTCTTGCATGGGACCGACACAGGTTTGATCCCAGGCCTCCCATATGGTCCCCTGAGCCTGTCAGAGAGAAAGAAAGAGAATAAATGAGTGAATGAATGGATGAATGAATGAAAAAGCGAAGAAAGGAATCTAAAGAAGAGAAAATGTAAATAAAAGGGGGGTGGAAAGGAAGAAGGAAAGAAATATCAAAGGAAAAAGAATCCAACCTCTTGGCATCCACACTCACTTCCCCCAAGTGTTTTTGCATGAGACTGCTCATGACCCTGTTCCAGCCCTGGTCCCAATGGGGAGACACCAATCCCAGCCCTGTGGGGAAGAGCAAGTGGCAAGAGAGAAGACCTGCCTTCCTCTGTAGGCTCTGCCCCAGGGAACCAGCCTCCTGCCTTTCCCTGATGCTGGGAAACCAGCTTGAAAAGCATCTTGATTTCCCTTCCTGGACACCACCCACCTCCAGCACCACTGAGCCCAATGACTGAGAACTGAGACATGGGAAAATGCTGCTAGATTCGGTGGACCCAGACATCTGGATTCCCTGCACCCAGCAGCCAGCTGAGAAGAGCCGGTGGTGGCTTGGGAAAGCATTTACAGGGACTCCTGCCAAGTCATCTCCCTCCTGAACAAACATGAGTCCTTCTCTCACAGGGTCAGCAAGCCATGTTTAGAGATGCCCCCACCATTCCAGTGATTAATTCATTAACTCCCTGGGTGGCCTGGACCCTAATCTCTTCAGCCCTGGGGATGAAGGGCTCAATTTCTCTCTCTGTAAAATGTAATGATCATGCTCACTATGTGGGAGGGGGGAGTTGGGGGGGTATCTGAACTCAAACCCATGGCATATATCCACCAAATTACACTGCAAGTCCTTTTCATGAGACAGGCTTATCTGGGGATGAGGCATGTTTTCCTGTTCAGTTTTAGAGCCAGGACTCAACCCCAGGACCCAAGGCCTCACACATGCAAGCTTGTGCTCTACCACTGAGTTACATTTCTACACTAATTGCCTTATTTGGATTTATTTTGGTTGAGTTTGGTTTGGTTTGGTTTGGTTTCGTTTGGCTTGGTTTGACTTGGTTTGGTTTGGTTTGGTTTGATTTGATTTGGTTTGGCTTGGTTTGATTTGGTTTGGTTTGATTTGGTTTGGCTTGATTTGGTTTGGTTTGGTTTGGTCTGGTCTGGTCTGGTCTGGTTTGGTTTGTTTTGGTTTGATTTGGTTTGAGGTTATATTCCTTGTTCAGGGGTTACTCCTGATGGTGCCTGAAGAGCCATGCAGAGTCCAGGATTTAACCTAGACCCTGATGTAATGCATAAATAACCCTTTGTACTATCTCCCAGACCCTAGACTCATTGATTTGTGGGTGTTTTGGGGACCACCCATCTATGCTTGAGGCCTTCTTCAAGCTCTGTGCCTAGGGTTGCTCTCAGCAGTGCTTTTTAAGGTTTCTTCCTGCTCTTACTTTTGTGACTCTACTAGAAAAGACCAGGGTAGGGGCCGGAGAGATAGCATGGATGTAAAGTATTTGCCTTGCATCCAGAAGGACGGTAGTTCGAAACCCGGCATCCCACATGGTCCCCGAGCCTGCCAGGAGCATAGAGCCAGGAGTATCCCCTGAAAGCTGCCAGGTGTGACCCAAAAACCAAAAAAAAAAAGAAAAAAGAAAAAAAGAAAAGGCCAGGGTAAGGCCAGCATTTGGTCCAGTCACTGCCCATCTGGTCCTTCAGGTATAAACACCCCCAATATTCTCCACCCCCCCCACCTTACCACCTACTCACACTGTCACTCCCCAAACTGTTCCCAAAGACATATCACCCATTTTGCCCCCAATATCCTCCCCCACAGGACCACCAACATCCATCACCCCTCACCCTCCACCCTCTGAAGTTTCTTCTCCAAACACACATCAGATCCCAGGTGCCACCTGCTGTTATGGATTCCTGGGGTCTTAGGACAAAGCTTCCTTGCATTCCCCAAGGGCTAAAGCAGCCAAGCAACAAATCAGCCTCCAGAAGCTCCTTATCCCCAGCATGCCAGCCTGGGTTTCCCTTCCCCCACCTCCTGTGGACCAAGATTCCCAGCCTCTGTCCTGCTCTTACTTTGTGGGAAATGCAGCTCTGTGAGAAATGACTCAGAAGATGGGAGTGCTTGCCCAGCAGGAGGGGCAGCCCTAAATTCCAACCCAGCACTGTATCTATCCTTGGCCAAATGCTACTGGATGTGGCCCCCAAATAAATACATTCATCAAATAAGACACATCTCTGGGACAGCCAAGTGAAAATGCTCTCAAGAATACAGACATGCAAGAGCCACAACTCTGAGGTTGCAAAACCTCCCAGCGAGCCCCTGAACTCTGTATGCAAACAACGGCATCAAGTCACCTCGTTACAGCAACAACAAGAACCATAACAGAGAGATAGAACAGCCATAAGGCATTTGCCTTGCATGCAGAAGGACAGTGGTTCAAATCCCAGCATCCCAGATGCCTGCCTGAACACTACCGGGTGTGACCCAAAAACTGAAAAAAAATAAAAATGAAAAAATAAAATAAAGAACCATAGCAGAGTGAAGGGGAAAGGAATAAGATAATAAAGATACAGTGAAATAATACAGGACTGATGAGATAGTACAGTGGGTAGGGCAGTTGCCTTGCACAGAATCAATCTGGGTTTGGTCCCTGCCCCTCATGTAATCCCCTGAGAACTGCCAGGAGTGATCCCTGAGTGCAGAGCCAGGAGTAAGTCCTGAGCATTGCAAGGTGTGTCGCCAAAAAAAATCAAAAACAAAAAATGTGGGGCCAGAGCAGTGGCGCAAGCAGTAAGGCATCTGCCTTGCCTGTGCTAGCCTAGGACGGACCGCGGTTCGATCCACCGTCGCCCCATATGATCCCCCAAGCCAGGAGCAATTTCTGAGCGCCTATCCAGGAGAAATCACCAGCGGATCCCAAAAGGAAAAAAAAAAAACGTAACACACAGCTCCACTCCTCCTCCCCCCTACTTTTCAACTAGCCAATTCTCTCTCTTCCTCTAGCTCTTCTTTTTTTTTTTTTTAGGGATCAAATGAGGACTGGAGAGAGAAGTCAACAGGATGGAGCATAGGAAGAAAGAAAGGAGAGAAGAAAGAAAGGAAAGAAAGGGAGGGAGAGAGGGAGGGAGGGAGAAAGGTTAGAGGGAAGGAAGGATACAGGGAGGGAGGAAGGAAGGAAGGAAGGAAGGAAGGAAGGAAGGAAGGAAGGAAGGAAGGAAGGAAGGAAGGAAGGAAGGAAGGAAGGAAGGAAGGAAGGAAGGAAGGAAGGAAGGAAGGAAGGAAGGAAGGAAGGAAGGAAGGAAGGGAAGGAGGGAGGGAAGGAGGGAGGGAAGGAGGGAGGAAGGAAGGGAGGAAGGGAGGGAGGGAGGGAGGAAGGAAGGGAGGAAGGGAGGAAGGGAGGGAGGGAGGAAGGGAGGGAGGAAGGAAGGAAGGAAGGAAGGAAGGAAGGAAGGAAGGAAGGAAGGAAGGAAGGAAGGAAGGAAGGAAGGAAGGAAGGAAAGGAGGGAGGGAGGGAGGGAGGAAAGGAAGGAAGGGAAGGAAAGGAGGAAGGGAGGAAGGGAGGGAAGAAAGAAAGGAGGGAAGGAAGGAAGGAGTGAAGGAGGGAAGGAGGGAGGGAAGGAGGGAAGAAAGGAGGGAGGGAAACTCCATGCCCTCTCCTGCATGGCCTACCAATGCATTTCCAAGGGCTTGTTCATCCAGAAGCCTACATGTTCCCACTTCCATGTCACCTAGCATCCCAAGCCAATGAGTCTTCCCTAGATGAGCATGTGGATCCAGAAGTTCTGTCCTTAGGAAGCCCTGGAGGGGGAAGCCTAACAAAGACCAAAGTTGCTTCAACTCTGAGCTTTGAGGTTCCCCAGGAGACAGCCTGCTGATATCTCTCTAATGCTGGCTTGGAACTTGAGGTCTACTGGGCTGTGCTCAAAATGTATCCAGCACTTTTGCTCAGAGGTACCCCCTCACTTCCACACCTTCAACTCTAGCTACTCTCCACTCATGTGAAGCACCTAGGGCAAGGTAAAGTATAGAAAGTTCAAGCTACAAATATGGAGGAGACTAGCTAGACGCTGTTTCTGTAGAAATGTCTCGTTTCCCACCACTGAAACCACCTGCTTCCACCAACTGTCTTGCACTATTATTCAGGTGTAAATACTGCAGCCTCCAGCTCTAGAAACCCTTCCTTTACCCCTATCTAGACCAAGAGTCTTTCCCCAGTATTATTCCTTTTTGGGGTATACCTTTAGCATTGCACTCAGCAAACTAACTCCAAAGTGTGTGTGTCCATGCATCTCCCATAACAAAAGGCTGTCAGAATACCAGCCAGCTCTGTCTGCACACAATGCCCAGAAAACAAAGGGCAATTCTGTCCTTGATCAGTGAAGAAAGAAGGTAAGACCTGAAAGAGGACTGGAAAATCTTCAGGGCCACAGACATATCCTTCTGACAGGTCCCTCACTGGCCAGGTCTTCCACTTCAATAGTGTTCTTTATTTTTTTGTTGTTTTGGGGTCACACCCAGCAGTGCTCAGGGGTTACTCCTGACTCTATGCTCAGAAATCGTTCCTGGCAAGCTGGTGGACCATATAGGATGCTGGGATTCGAACCACTATCCTTCTGCATGCAAGACAAACGCCCCACCTCTATCTCTCTCCGGGTTCTAATTTATTTATTTTTAATTAATATCTTTATTTAAGCACAATGATTATAAACATGTTTGTAGTTGCATTTCAGTTATAAAAAAGAACACCCCCCTTCACCAGTGCAACATTCCCATCACCAATGCCCCATCTCCCTCCTCCCCCACCCCTTGCCTGTATTCAAGACAAGCATTTTTTTTCTCTCACTCACTACATCTCCATCGACACTTATTGTTCTTATTCTTTGTAATATGTGCCAGTCTCTGTGGTGTGAGATGGAATCTCATTTTTATTTTGATTTGCATATCCTTGATGATTAGTGATGTGGAGAAATTTTTGTCTTTTAGCCATTTGTACTTCTTTGAGGAACTGTCTGTTCATTTCTTCTTCCCATTTTCTGATGGGGTTAGATGTCTTTCAGTGAAATTCAGTCAGTACTTTATATATCTTCTATATTAGCCCCTTATCTGATGTTCTGATAGGTATTGGGTGAATAGTCTCTCCCATTCTGTGGTTGATCTTTATGTCCTCGTCACTATTTCCAATGAGATGCAGAAGCTTCTCAGCTTTATATAGTCTCATCTGTTTATTTCTGCTTCCACTTGTTTGGCCAGTGCTGTTTCCTTCTTGAAAAGCCTTTAGTCTCAATGTCATGGAGTGTTTTACCTATGTGCTCTTCTATATACCTTATAGTTTCAGGTCTAATACCAAGGTCTTTAATCTATTTGTATTTGACCTTTGTGCATTTGGTGTTAGATGGAGGTCCAAGTTTGCTTTTTCACATGTGGCTGACCACTTGTTCCACTTGTTCATTGACCACTTGACCACTTGTTCCTTGCTCCATTTTGCATCTCTTGCCCCTTTATCAAAGATTAATTGATTGTATGATTGGGGAACATTCTCTAAATACTCAAGTCTATTCCTCTGATTTGAGGGTCTGTCTTTTTTCCAATACCATGCTGTTTTAATGACTATTGCTTTGTAATACAATTTAAAGTTGGGGAAAGTGATGCCTCCTACTTTTTTTTCTTTAGGGTTGCTTTAGCTATTTGTAGGTGTTTATTATTTCAATAGTGTTCTCCACATCTTAATAGGTATGCTCCCAAAGACATGTTGAGGTGACCATATACCTCAGTATATCATATCAGGGATGTCGTGATCCTGAAGTTGGATCATGGGCCCTCCCTTGGGAGACTGGGTGGAACTTGCAATATCCCTTAATCTCCCAACTGAAGGCATCAAGCCCACTTTGGGCCAAAATGAACTAAGCTTGTTGGTGATGTGACAATGTCTCCCTCTCTCCATTCATCAAAGGCACTTCCCAGGACCTAGACATGTGGTCCCACCCATTTGCTGACTCCTGCCCAAATGCTTTCTAAGAATCTATAGTGTTTACAAAAATAATGGTCCTCTTCATTCAAGAAACCCCTGACTAGCGCTGGAGAGATAGCATGGAGGTAGGGTGCTTGCCTTGCATGCAGACGAGTGGTGGTTCAAATCCCAGCATCCAATATGGTCCCCCAAGCCAGCCAGGAGCGATTTCTGAGCATAGAGCTAGGAGTAGCCCCTGAGTGCTGCCAGATGTGACCCAAAAATAAATAAATAAATAAATAAATAAATAAATAAATAAATAAATAAAAGAAAAAAATAAAAGAAACCTCAGACTAAGATCCTTTTGGGCAAAGGTGGGAACCACATCTGACAATGCTAATGGTTTTGCTTAGGGATCACTCATAGTGGTGCACCAGGAACTATATGCAATGTAGGGAATCAGATCAGGCTTGGCTGAGTGCAAAGCAAGGAACTTAATCCCTAAACTATCTCTCAAACCCAAGCCCAAATTTATTGAGGGCAGGAAATTTTACCTTAAGTTCGGGTGACAGAATACGTCACCTTAAAGTACCTTGAGGATTCATCTAATTGTCAATACTTTATTTATACTTGAGAAGGAGAGTCCAGAAAACTAGTGAGATAGTCACTATGGTAGAGTCAGGGGCCATGTCCTGCTTAACTTGTCCATGAAGATTGACCCTTTCCTTCCCTCAGATGGATTTAAGTGATGATCATAGATTCAATGGACCCTTCTAAGCTGATACTTTACTTGGATTGGGAGAAGACCTCTCAAGGGTCAACCACTCATTCAAGTGCCTCCTTGTCTGCTACAATGGCCCCAGCATTTCCCACTGCTCTGCAGATGAAATGAGTCCTGTTGTAAGTGGACCTCCAAGCTCTTGGTCCAGGCTTTTTTTTTGCTGTCACAGTCCCCTGTTTCTGAGTCACAGTCCCCTGTGTCTGAGTCACAGTCCCCGATGTCTAAGCTATCCTGGGCTCCTCTCTTATCTCTCATCCCTCACCAGAACAGCTTTTATTTTCAAGGTGGGGGGTGAGAATCCTTGGGTGTTTCCAGAGATGCTCAAGGCTCATTCCTGATTCTGTGCTCAGAGATCACTCCTGGTGGTGCTTAGGGGCCAAACCACAGTTTTTTGCATGCAAAATGAGCACATAAAAGAGCCATAAAAAATCTTTCTGGCTCCTTCTACTGGAGTTGGGGCACACACACACACACACACACACACACACACACATCATACAAAATGGATGCTTACATCCATCTGCACACCCACCAACCTCTCCTAAAACTTCTCTCATCCCTATCCTATCCAAAAAACTTGGATTTCTGCACTTCTGGTCATCTTTCTGCTGTTACTTATGTCACTTTATTCCAACCAAATCAACAGGAGACAAATAGGTTCTCTGCCCTTCATCATTCGACTCGAGGCCTCAGACAAAATCATGGTGTTTGATTGGCATGTACAAGCACTCCTGTATATCAAGCTTGCTCTGGGGTTCTGTGGAACCCTGTGAAGAGTAGCTGCCACTGAACAGTGGGTGGGGATAGGGCAGGAGCAACTGGTAAAGAAAGTAGCCTGCCTGATAGCATTGTACAGCCTAGAGCTTGTATTCTCATCTCTATATCAGTCAGGATGCATGTGGATGGCTTCATCCCCCTCTGATCCCCTTGGCTACATCCTGAGCCCCCAGAGGACTTAAGGGAGCTGTTGGCAGCAGCCAGGCAGTGGAGTTACCATATACCCCCCCCTAACACACACAGCGTATATCCTGTAGCTGCTTCTCCTGGCAGGATGTTATTGCAGAATCCTGGTCTGTTATTGTTTTCCTGAGCTCATTAAAGAGCCTCAGTCCTTTCTCCAGGACCAACCCCCACTTTTCCTCTTGTCCCTAATCAACATGAAGAGAAAGGGGGTCCCTAGGGTAACTCCAGGTGGAGCCTGGCAGCGCCCCCTCCCTCTGCTACTCTGCTGGGCTGACTGGCTGCTAGGATCTTTGCAAGAAATGGTTCTTCAAGGAAAAAATGTCTCTATGTGTTGAGCATAGACTGCCTTGTCTAAGAAAATCTCTAATGGAAGCAATTATATGAGAGAGATTTTGATGAGTTTTTCCTATATAGTAGAAATTATCTGAAGCTCAGAGAAGGGAAAATGATATATCCAAGGTCACATACTGGAAGAAGCAGATTGGGGCTTCAAACCCAGGCCAGCTTCATTCCCACATCCCTTCTGTACTATAACCTCCCTGGCTGCTAAATTGCCTAGGGTTTGTTTCCCTACTGTGTAAGTGGAGAATGGCAGAGAAATCTAGAGGAAAGGGCTTCCCAGGAGTCTGCATTTCCCTACAGGGAATCAGAGTTCACAGGATCATTCCCCTAGCCCTGGGAAAACATGAGAAGGCAGACAGGGTCTTGCAGTAACTCTCATATTCTGTTGTTCGGCCTTCACCCAATTCTAGGGAACAAGGTTGTTCATCACTCACATATGGGGCATAAGGACAAGGATCATAGATAATTAGAAATAACATAAGATTAATTGCTCTAGGACTGGTATTGTGGTGAAAGGAGCAGATGTGTAGCAGCCAAAAAAGATCTTCCTCAGCATCCAGCCTCACTCTACTATCTGGAGAAGCTGCTGCATGATATCTTCCCAGAGCCTCAATTTCCTGATCTAGGAAATGGGGGTTCCTACCTCCAGCTCACAGAGCATGATGGTAACATAGCATTCCCTTGACACCAGATCCACAAAGGAATCTAGCAAAACAAACTAAACTGGTTTTGGTATGTGGACATTTTGTCTTCCCTTTTTGTGCTTGGATAACAGCCTGGAGTAATAATACCTCTGGGGCCTGATCTTGGGTTCAAATCTTCTTCTGATAATTCCTAGTGATGGATCTGCCAATAAGTGTCCTAGCAACGCTCAACCTCTGCCTCTGGTGTGAAAAGAGCGTATACATGCCTGCCTCATCGATTTGCTGGAAGGTCACACTGGTAGAGCAAAAGTACTCAGTGCAGAGCCTGACTTCCCAGCTTCCAGGAAATGGTAGTCACTGCTTTCTGACGGTTCACTGTCAGCATTTCCACTCTGGCTTTTGTGATCCTGATGAAATTGTACTTACTGTGCTATAGCATAAAGGAGCTAAAGAAGAGAGGCTGCTGCTATTCTCCTGGCCAACATTCGTAAAGGTGACATCCAGACACTAAAATCCTGTGTCATTATGGCATAACTTGCTATGAAAGAATAAAGCAGCAAAAGCAGACTGGAGTGAGATAGGCATAAAGACAGAGAAAAGAAGTTGGAGGGGACTGGAGTGATAATACAGTGGGTTGGGTACTTGCCTTGCATGTAGACTATCTAGGTCCGATCTCCAGAATCTTATATGATCCCCTGAGCCTGCCAGTAGTGATTGCTGAGTGTAGAGCCAGGGGCTCCATGAGCACCACCAAGTATGGCCCAAGAACAAAGAAGAAAAAGAGGGGAGAGGGGAAGGGGAATGGGGAAGAGGGATGGAAAAGGGAGGGGAGAAGGGGAAGGAGGAGGAGAAAGAGAAGGAGAAGAAGGAGGAGAAGGAGAAGAAGAAGAAGAAGAAGAAGAAGAAGAAGAAGAAGAAGAAGAAGAAGAAGAAGAAGAAGAAGGAGGAGGAGGAGGAGGAGGAGGAGGAGGAGGAGGAGGAGGAGAAGAAGAAGAAGAAGAAGAAGAAGAAGAAGAAGAAGAAGAAGAAGAAGAAGAAGAAGAAGGAGAAGAAGAAGGAGAAGAAGAAGGAGAAGGAGGAGAGAGAGGAGAGGGAGGAGGAGAGGGAAGAGGAGAGGAGGAAGAGAGGGAAGAGGAGAGGGAGGAGGAAAGAGTGGAAAGAGACAGGAGAAAGAAAGATATAAAGTGGGAGCTGGAAAGAGAGTACAGTGGATAGGGCATTTGACTTACACTCAGCCAATGGAGGTTAAATCCCCAGCATCTCATAGGGTCTCCCAAGTTTGCCAGGAGTGATTCCTGAGCAAAGGTGGGTGTGGCATACAAATTTAAAGAGTAAGAAAAAAGAAGGAAAGAAAGAAAGAATAAAGAAAGAAAGAAAGAAAGAAAGAAAGAAAGAAAGAAAGAAAGAAAGAAAGAAAGAAAGAAAGAAAGAAAGAAAGAAAGAAAGAAAGAAAGTAAGAAAGAAAGAAAGAGAGAAAGAAAGAAAGAGAGAAAGAGAAAGAAAGAAAGAAAGAAAGAAAGAAAGAAAGAAAGAAAGAAAGAAAGAAAGAAAGAAAGAAAGAAAGAAAGAAAGAAAGAAAGAAAGAAAGAAAGAAAGAAAGAGAGAGAGAAAGAGAGAGAGAAAAGGAAAGAAAGAAAGAAAGAAAGAAAGAAAGAAAGAAAGAAAGAAAGAAAGAAAGAAAGAAAGAAAGAAAGAAAGAAAGAAAGAAAGAGAGAGAGAGAGAGAGAGAGAGAGAGAAAGAAAGAAAGAAGAAAGAAAGAAGAAAGAAAGAAAGAAAGAAAGAAAGAAAGAAAGAAAGAAAGAAAGAAAGAAAGAAAGAAAGAAAGAAAGAAAGAAAGAAAGAAAGAAAGAAAGAAAGAGAAAGACAAGAGTATCCTGACATAACATGATCCCTGTCCCCACCAGAGCAAAGTCTTTTGGACACATCTCAGATGCTTGCAGAACTATACAAAGCTTTTCCTGCAGCAGCTCATTCCATTCTCTCTTTGAAATCTTCTTCTGACAGGAGAAAGTGGGCACTGAAGTGGCAGAAGATTTGGCTCAGGTCACCCTCCTCAAGGTCTGATTTGTACCCCCAAATGACTCCA